>NW_021681056.1:11568-21286 GCF_001412515.2 Diachasma alloeum
AATGCTGTTCGATGGAGAATTAAATTCCCCATCCATCAACCCCTGTTCCATCCGTTAATCTCTGTAATCAAAGAATAAAAACTGCGACGAAAGTCTCGGCGCTATGAAAAACTTGATGGATAACTTGCCCGCTAATAAAAAAATCGCCTCTCCTCTCCTAATTAATATTAAGGAATGAAACCAATGCTGTTCGATGGAGAATTAAATTCCCCATCCATCAACCCGCGATTCATCCCTTAATCTCTGTAATCAAAAAACAAAAACTGCGATGAAATTTGCGGCGTTATGAGAAACCTAATGGATAACTCGCCCGCTAATTAAAAAATCGTCTCTCCCCTCCTATTTAACATTAAGAAATGAAACCAATGCTATTCGATGGAGAAATAAATTCCCCATCCAGCAACCTCCGTCGCATTCCTTAATCTTGTAATAAAAAAATTGAAACTGCGACGAAAGTCACGGCGCTATGAGAAACCCAATGGTTTCTCGGCGCAGAGTGCCACCCCAATAATTCGCCCGCTAATTAAAAAATCGTCTCTCCCCCTCTAATTATCAATAAGGGATGAAACTAAAGCTGTTCGATGGAGAATTAAATTCCCCATCCAGCAACCCCCGTTTCATCCCTTAATCTCTGTAATAAAAAAATAAAAACTGCGACGCAATTTACGGCGCTATGAAAAACTTAATGGATAACTCGCCCGCCAATTAAAAAATCGTCTTTCTCTCCTAATTAACATTAAGGAATGAAACTAATGCTGTTCGATGGAGAATTAAATTCCCCATTCAGCAACCCCTGTTTCATCCCTTAATCTCTGGAATAAAAAAATCAAAACTGCGACGAAAATCACGGCGCAATGAAAAACCTAATGGTCTCTCGACGCAGTGACTCCCGATAACTCGCCCCCTACTTAAAGAATCATCTCTCCCCGCCTAATTAACATTAAGAAATGAAACCGATGCTGTTCGATGGAGAATTAAATTCCCCATCCATCAACCCCCGTTTCATCCCTTAACCTCTGTAGAATTAGAATTAGAATTTCCAGGTTCCATAGCAGGGGCGAGAGAACTCCCCCCAGCGGACAGCCCCTAGTCGGACGTCCCTCCACACATGCCTTCCCATGTCCTGCCGACAGTCTTCTGCCTTTCAGCATGTTTTGTATCCAAGCAATGATAGCCTTGGACACCTGTCGTTCTTCCATGGCTTTCTCTATAGCCGGATTCGAAGCGCTATCAAAAGTCCCCTCAATATCCAGAAAGGCGCCTATGGCAAAACTCTTGACCGCCAGTTGTCCCTCAATCAGTCCCACCAGGTGATGTAAGGCGGTATCTGTTGATCTTCCCTCCCTGTATGCATATTGACAGGGGGAGAGGGGTCTGTCAGCCAAGGGCCCGNAGGAGAGGCAGCAAGACTGCTACCGAGCGTCTCTCGGCGAGAGGCTCCGCGTCTCTTACGCATCTCAATAATTAATTAATCACTAATAACTCCTTCAATTTCATTATTGGAAAATAATTGAAAATATTATTGTAGTTAATTCACAAATTGAACAATTATAAAACAAAAAAAAAAGAAATCGGTTCAGCGGTTCTCCAGATGTTCCCTCCCGGTCGATCCGCCGTGTTCCCTTTCGGTCACCCATCCTTTTACTAACCCAACTCGCTACTGCTTAGCTTCAGTGATCGCAGGTTACCCCGGTATCTTCTGCGCTATACAGCTGCTTGTCGCGAGTGAATTTTTTTTCGCTTGATATGCGCAATTATTGAGAGGGAGGAGATAGGGGAAGGATTGACGAAGGTGAATAGTGGGGTAATATGGGATAACGGAGAGGGGCGCATAATAAGGGAAACTGGAATTAAATGGGGCAAAATGGGATACTGGGGTGGAGTNGGCTTCAGTGATCGTAGGTTACCCCGGTATCTTCTGCGCTATACAGCTGCTTGTCGCGAGTGAATTTTTTTTCGCTTGATATGCGCAATTATTGAGAGGGAGGAGATAGGGGAAGCATTGACGAAGGTGAACAGTGGGGTAATATGGGATAACGGAGAGGGGCGCATGATAAGGGAAACTGGAATTAAATGGGGCAAAATGGGATACTGGGGTGGAGTGAACCAACTGGACAGCGGGGTAAAATGGAAAGCAGTTGTGCCATTTACTCGTGGGGTAAAATAGGAAAGCAGGTTAGTTAGTGGGGCAAAATGGGATAGCGGTTAAATGAACCCATAAAGTAAGCCGGAACGGTGAGTGTGGGAGACGTTATCCCATTTTACCCCACTCCGACAGTGGGGTAAAATGGGATAACGGGGTGACTTGGAGTAGGGGTTGAATCCGAAAGCGAATTAATTTAATTTTTCAATTTTTGTACTTTTTCAATTTACTTTTCTAATTTTTTTATTTATGGTTGGGTAAATTGAATGATGGAATGAAATTAGATGGTCGAGTGTAGAATTGAATTTCCGAGTAAACAGGACGAGAATGCTATTCACTGCTCAGATTGTGGGGTAAAATGGGGTGAACTAAATGACAGGCTAATTAGCCGGAGGGGTAAATTGGGCGGCAGGTAAATTAAATACGGGTGTTTAGGGGGATGATCGGGTAAAATCGATAGCGGGGTAAAATGGGTGAGTCTGGCTAATACGAGGGTGGCGTAAAACGGGACGGTGGGGTACAATGAAACAGCCTGGCAAATTGGACGATAGTCAATTTTGACCGGCGACGAAATAGAACAACAAGGTGAATTATAATGGGATAAAGGAGTAAGACAGAATAACGGTTCAAAGCGGATCCGCCTCAACCCGTTATTCCGTCTTGTCCCGCTATCCCATTTTACCCCATAGCCAGGTTAGTGCGCCGAGCAATTCACTTTGTTGTCCTATTTCCCCCCCCCCCGGCCCAAATTCACCTATGGTCCAGGCTGTTCCGTTCTACCTCACCTTCCCGTTTTACCCCACTAGCTAATTAGCTTGTCATTTAGTTCACCACTCATCCCATTTTACCCCACGATATAATTCGTCCATCACCCGCGATCACCAGATTATCTTATCTTGCTCCGTCGTCCAATTTATTATCCCCCCCCCCCCCACCCATCCTTTGTACTATATTATACTTGCTCCAGTGTCTATTTAATTAACAATTAATGAATCAATAATTAATTTTTGCTTGATCCTGATTATCAGTCCCGAAAATTCTAAGTCCCTATCTTTCAATGAGAGACTCTAGTCTCTACCGTGTTGGCGAAGATTCAGATAGACTCGAGTCTCTCACCAAAGACTCTCCGAGATGCGAAACCGGTTACGGAAGACCCAGGCAGACTGATTTTAGTCTTTCACAGTCGTGGAGAGATCCAATAGACTAAAAATTTTTATCCCGGGGCGCCTATGGCAAAACCCTTGACCGCCAGTTGTCCCTCAATCAGTCCCACCAGGTGATGTAAGGCGGTATCTGTTGATCTTCCCTCCATGTATGCATATTGACAGGGGGAGAGGGATCTGTCAGCCAAGGGCCCGGCCTTGATGTGTCTATCCACCAGCCTCTCCAGGGTCTTCAGGATGAAGGATGTAAGGATTATAGGACGGAAGTCTTTTGGTTTTATATAACCGGTTTTTCCAGGCTTGGGAATGAATACTATCCTAGTTTCATTCCACACACTAGGGACATGTTTCAGGGCTATACTAGCTCTGAGTATCTTGGTTAGGGGTCCCGTGATAGTCTCTATCCCTTCCTGTAATAGGGCTGGGTAGATCCCGTCTGGTCCCGGTGCCTTGAAGGGTTCAAAGGTTTTGATGGCCCACTTGACCCCCCAGGGCTGCACTACTTTATTTGCCAATGCCCAATCATGGGTTTCGTAGACATCCCTCTGATTTTGCATTGTTTCTTTATCTCTCTCCTGGGCCTGTATGAAGCCTGGAAAGTGGGTGTTCATTAGGAGTTTCAGAGTCTCTCCCATGGTTTCCGTGTGGCTGCCATCTGGTGCCTGTAGGCTCCCTAGATATGGAGTCTTGTTTGTTCCAAGGATTTTTGCCAGCCTAGAGGTCTCCGATTGACTCTCCACGTTGCTTGTGAAAGCCCTCCAGCAGTCCTCTTTGGCTGCCTTTATTGCCTTGTTGTAATCTGCGAGCAAGTCCTCTGTCAAGTTTTCCATGCGTCTTCCTTACGGGGGCCCACTCTCATGTTCTTAGCTTTGTTAAAATCTTTTCTAGCCTTGCCCCTCTGCCCACCGAGTTTCTCTGACCACCAAGGAGTCTCAGTAGGCTGCCCTTTCGGGACTAGCCTGCCGTTTGTCTCGAAGGAGTCCATGATGGCCGGTTGAGGGCAATCGAAGCCTCCTCCAGCTGCTTTTTGTTGTTAAATCTGAGGATGATATCCCTACGATTGTCAGATAGACTTTCTCGGTAATTTCCCCAGTTTATTTGTCTTGGGTTTGTTACCCATTCCGTTTCTTTTACTGTGTGGATGGACATTCTTATGGTTTGATGATCGGACGCTGAGAGGTCCTTTGAGACCCTCCAGTCCCCAATCATGTCTGCCACTCTATCCGTCCCCAGAGTGATATCTATGACCTCCTGTCGTCTCCGATCTATGAAGGTAGGTTCTGACCCCCTATTAAGGATGTTTAGACCGGCCCCCATTATGAATTCCTGGAGGCTTTCCCCCCTGCCGTTAATGCCGGTGCTCCCCCATGCTACATGGTGCGAGTTGGCATCACAACCTAGCAGGAGTTCAAGTCCCCTTTCCTTCACATGGTTGCATAGGTCCTTTACTTTTTTCGAAGGAGGTGGTTCAGCCGAGTCATAGGGCATGTAAACTGACCCTACAACCAAGCTCATTTCCTCGCCTTGTCCCAGGCCCAGATCTACTTGTGCCACAGCCAGGTCTCCCTCACTAGCCTGTGAACAGAAGAAAGAGCCTAGTCCTTTAATAACAATACGAGATCTAATTTTTTCCTGTGTGATTGCGTGATAGATTCTGCCACAACCACTGAGACCCTTAATGGCATTGTCCACTATGCATGGTTCTTGGATCAATGCTATGACTGTCTGCATCCCAGCTAATTTCCTGACTAGAGTAGCGGAGGCTGCTTTGCTGTGATGCAAATTTATCTGTACAATACAATGTGCACCTGAGTTGCAGCCATAATGATGATTACTTTCCTGGTACGTCTATGTACCCTTCTTCTGACTTTCACCACGGTCTTTCACAAGCAGCTTGACAGTTGCTTTTTGAATCCTGCAATGCAGTCTGAAGTTGCAGGCTTTCAGAACAGAGTGATCGGTCGCCTATCAGCGCAACAAAGTGGGCACTTTTCGCGTCCCTGCTCTCCCTGCCCCGAGCCACAACCCACTCTCTGGCCTGCAGTCCTGCATTCTGTTTCTCAAGGAAGCACAGTGGTTCTTGAGCGGTTAGATCTGGGTCTTCCACGTGTACCACAACCCTGTGCTTCTTGGGAAGCTTCGAGGCTGCGACCACATGTACAGTAAGCCCAGCTATTTTGTTTTCGAGGAAGAGCCTTTCAGCCAATTTCCCGTTTCCTCATCAGTGCAGTACACCATTGCCACACCTTCTCTTTCCCAGACACCGTTGAAGGTGGGTGCTTTCACCCCGTCAGGTAACGCCAGAGTGGCCCCCTTCAGGAGTTTCTTTACCTCCGTTACCTCTTCAGTGGCCAGTTTCTGATCCGTATATGACTCCGGCATAACTGCAAACTTGAATGAGCTCGCAGTATTCGGAGCATATGTGCCCTGATCCTGCGTTCTCATTCTCTTTTCTTTCGGTCTGACTGAGGGGGGGTCTGACGGCGTTTTA
This sequence comes from Diachasma alloeum, assembly GCF_001412515.2. NCBI lineage: Eukaryota > Metazoa > Arthropoda > Insecta > Hymenoptera > Braconidae > Diachasma > Diachasma alloeum. The sequence continues at coordinate 17,366 of NW_021681056.1, forward strand.
TTGCCTTCCTCACAGCCCCCTCCCGCTGCCCATCATCAACCTTTGCTGCTGCATCCGCCAAGGTTGCAATTACCCCCGAGGTTTGATGCAGCTTCGCTCTCTTGCGACGTCTTCTCTCGGCTCCACTCAGTCTGACACGATTCACATCGGTGCCAGACTGGTCAGCATAGTCAGACTTCGTGTGTTCGCCATCGCTGGCCCCACCCGATGTTTCTTTTTCAATACTGAGATTTTTTAGATTGGTTTCCATTTTTGGTCCCACGAGTATCGCGGTTAAGCGTTTTCACCTGGTGCATTGCCACGATTGCCCAGGGCTTTTCTTGTCTCGGGTGGGTTACACCCAAGACTACTCTCAGAGGTCGCCCAGGNTTGTGTTCGCCATCGCTGGCCCCACCCGATCTTTCTTTTTCAATACTGAGCTTTTTTAGATTGGTTTCCATTTTTGGTCCCACGAGTATCGCGGTTAAGCGTTTTCACCTGGTGCATTGCCGCGATTGCCCAGGGCTTGGCTTGTCTCGGGTGGGTTACACCCAAGACTACTCTCAGAGGTCGCCCAGGTTTCTGAGAGGCACCGTTAGCGACACAGCTCCCCCTGTGCCACGCATCCTTAGGCACGATATGGCCGAGGCCATGGCTTAAGCCGCTCACACACATGGATTGGGTGGGTTCCTCTTAGCGACCGCGAGCGGCGGTAGTCCTTAAGACCCCCACCACCCGCGACCAAGCCCCCTCACTAACGACAAAGTGGGAATCCCGTGGAGGGGGTAATCTCTGTAATCAAAAAACAAAAACTGCGACGAAAGTCGCGGTGTTATGAAAAACCTAATGGATAACTCGCCCGCGAATTAAAAATGTGTCTCTCCCCTCCTAGTTAAGATTAAGGGATGAAAAAACGGCAGTTCGATAGAGAATCAAATTCCCCATCAATTAACCCTCTTTCAGCCCTTAATCTCTGTAAAAAATGGAAGAAACTGTCATGAAAATCACAGCGCAGTAAGAACAATAATTGTTTTGCGGCGCACAGTGAATCCCGGTAATTGAAAATTCACTCCTCCCCTCCTAATTGAGATTAAGGGATGAAAAAGGGCAATTCGACGGAGAATTAAATTCCCCATCAATTGACCCTCTTTCATCCCTTAATCTCTGTAACAAAAAAATAAAAACTGCCATGAAACTCAGGGGCCAGTAAGAAAAATAATTTTTTCGCGGCGCACACTAATTCTCCATCGAACTGCCGTTTTTTCATCCCTTAATTTCAATTAGGAGGGGCGAAGTGAATTTTTAATTCGCGGGCGAATGGTGAACAGTCAGTGTGCGCCGCGAAAAAATTCTTCTTCTTATTGGCCCCTGACTTTCATGGCAGTTTTTATTTTTTTGTTACATAGATTAAGTGTTGAAAGAAGGTTAATTAATGGAGAATTTAATTCTCCGTCGAAGTGCCCTTTTTTAATTCCTTAATTAAAAACGATTATTTTTCTTACTGCGCTGTGATTNCCAAGTTATCGTAAAGCACCGTAAATTTCGTCGTAGTTTTTATTTTTTTATTACAGAGACTAAGGGATGCAACAAAGGTTGATGGATGGGGAATTTGATTCTCCATCGAACAGCATTAATTTCATTCCTTAATATTAATTAGGAGGGGAGACACGATTTTTTAATTAGCGGGCGAGTTATCCATTGTGTTTTTCATAGTGCCGTAAATTCGTCCCAGTTTTTATTTTTTATTAGCAGAGATTAAGAGATGAGAACGGAGGTTGATGGATGAGGAATTTAATTCTCCATCGAACAGCATTAGTTTCATTCCTTAATATCAATAAGGAGGGGGGAGACGATTTTTTAATTGGCGGGCGAGTTATCCATCAAGTTTTTCATAGCGCCGTAAATTTCGTCGCAGTTTTTATTTTTTTATTACAGAGATTAAGGGATCAGACGGGGGTTGCTGGATGGGGAATTTAATTATCTATCGAACAGCGTTGGTTTCATTCTTTAACGTTTATTAGGAGGGGAGAAACGATTTTCTAATTAGCGGGCGAATTATCGGGAGTCATTGCGCCGAGAAACCATTAGCTTTTTCACAGCGCCGCGACTTTCGTCGCAGTTTTTATTTTTTGATTACAGAGATTAAGGGATGAAACGGGGGTGCTGTATGGGAAATTTAATTCTCCATCGAACTGCATTGGTTTCATTCCTTAATGTTAATTATGAGGGGAGAGACGATTTTTTAATTGGCGGGCGAGTTATCCATTACATAGCGCCGAAGTTTTTCATAGCGCCGTAAATTGCGTCGCAGTTTTTAATTTTCTATTACAGAGATTATTAAGGGATGAAACGGGGGTTGCTGGATGGGGACTTTAATTCTCCATCGAACAGCGTTGGTTTCATTCCTTAATGTTAATCAGGAGGGGAGAGACGATTTTTTAATTGGCGGGCGAATTATTGGGGTGGCACTCTGCGCCGAGAAACCATTGGGTTTCTCATAGCATCGCGACTTTCGTCGCAGTTTTCATTTTTTTATAACAAAGATTAAGGGATGAAACGGGGGTTGATAGATGGGGAATCTAATTCTCCATCGAAAAGTCCTCGTCTCACCCCTTAATATTAATTAGCGGGCGAATGAATCAATGGAAAAACATAAAGTAAACATTGAGGACAAGGAGGACATAAACCCCCCTTCGAACCTACCCCTGTGACAGCGGGACTGCTATAGGGCTTCTAGCAGATGTTTTCCCTGCCCAGGATACTCCCACTCTACGTAATTCTCACTCATATACTTGTCCCCCACTCCAAAAATCCATGAATATTCTTCTTCTGGCCCTACTGCCGAGTTACCGGCACAGGCAGCTCGCCCAGCCGTTAGAATCGACCGTGGCGCCCCACCTCTGTTGGGGTCTCACTTATTCTGGCTGCGAATCCTGTCGACTTGACCGACCCCGTTGGGATATCGGGATATCGAGATATCTCCCGGCATTCCCCCTTGGGTCTTGTATTATCATTATATACGGGTGGGGGTCATTCTGCCGAAAACGTCAAATTACCGACAGGGTCAAGTTACCGACACGGGTATGGCTGACGGAAATTCCCTAGACCATTTAAATGTGATGGCTCGTTTACAATAAAAACGTTCTGCTATTAATATAGGTTACGTTTTCCAGTGTCTGAAGGTTAAAAAACAGTTAATTTTATATTTTTTAATTAAAAAACTCTAATTTATCCGCGAAATGAGTAAGTGATAACAAAATTTGTGCTCATTATGTGGGATAACTCCGATTGCACAGTGAGTATTGCTCCAAATTAATTAATTCGTCAATTATTCATTAATGATTGCCCAAACATAATCCAAATTAATTGGATTTTTTTTTAGCAAAAAATAATAATTGGTAAAAAAAATTAGAATTCATCAATTGGATTAATTAATTTGCTTCAAATTAATAAATCCACAAATCATTAATTAATGATTGATTGGTCAATGTTCATCAGATATGATTTGCGATATTTCAGTCAGGAGACTGCTCCTTGGGCTGACTATGAGTATCAAAGTGTTGGGAGCTCTCCGTATATATCGCTAGTATCAGGTGCTCCATCAGAACGTGAGGACGTGACGAGTACCTGAAACATGAGAAGTAGGGTGATGATGCAACGTTGAATCCTGGAGAGACCCATCAGCACCTTCAGGACGACCATTTCGACCTTGGTCAGGATATGTGGACGTGGTGATATGTGGTGAAGTGAAAAATATTTAAAAATAAAAAAATTATTTGAAAAACGTGATTTTTTGAAACAAAATAAAATTTTTGAAGTAAATTTTATCAGCTACAATAAACTCTATTTTTGTAAACTCTATTATTTACAAAATAGACTCATAATTACTATAGTTATGAAATTAAAATTATTACTATTCATAAATTTGAATTGCCTAGAAAA
>NW_021681056.1:21992-22164 GCF_001412515.2 Diachasma alloeum
GATTTATTAATTTGAAGCAAATTAATTAATCCAATTGATGAATTCTAATTTTTTTTTCCAATTATTTTTTTTTGCTAAAAAATAATCCACCCTGGCGATTGAGGTTCCATGGTACATCCATGTTGCAGCATGGATCTAGCATGGATGTGCATGGATGTCATTTTAAGGCGAA
>NW_021681057.1:0-9954 GCF_001412515.2 Diachasma alloeum
GGTCGACGACAAAAACGTTGCCCCAGAACCCGTATTACTACACTACTGACAACGTTAATATTGTAATGATTTTTCTTTGGCCTTAACAAATACTCAATAAACCCTAACCCAGAAGTCTCGATTATTCAAACACGGCCAACTCATTACCTTCGTTCTCGTAATCCGACAAGTCTGAAACGCCAAAAACCCTAACGCTAAAACTGGACTCCGGGAACAATCAGCAGCTCATCCAATCCNGTATTTTCTTAAAAACGAAATACTGATTGTCCCCGAAAATCCAATAACGACAAGAAACATATCGCAAACCATACGCAGAAATGTGAATTACGAGGGTACGGGATTTACTCGGCTGCTCAGTGTGCGGGTCGTGGAGAGAGGGATGGATTCGTGGACGAGAACATCAATTAACAAAGCCAATCATCGATCGAGAAACCAATAAACCAATGTCTTAAATTCTGAACGGGATAGGTAAAGTCGATATTGAATAATAAACATAATTGTACTGACATGTTTCGCTATTGCCGATATTAATACAAAATCGTAAATTCGTACAAATACAAAATTACATCAATGTGACTCAAAATAATTTTAAATACTCTGAAATGATCCATTCAACTCCAAAAGACTCAAAAGATGCGAATAATAATTTTAAGTATGAAAAGGAAAGCGATCCCAATCCAAAGCTGATCGAAAGAAGCAAAAGTATTGTCCACGAGGGGAACACGAATCCGAGAGAGAGAGACTATAGGAAGGTAGCGTACGTGCGAGAGAGAACGGAGTAGGTAGATACGCGAAATAAAAAAAAAGAGAGTTCACGAAAAGGTATTAATTTTTCTCTTATTTTTCGACTGTAATTAATCGAATTCCGAATTCTAGAGCGGCTTTGTAATGGTTTCCCTAACTCTTGCACCATTTGGAACGCATTAAAATCGGGAATCTCATTCACCGAAAAGGTAACAAAATGAGCTAGGGAGCTTGTATCGGCCACGTGGCTGATTTACCGGAAGGGAGCATTTCTAACCCGGAAATGGAGGTTTTCTCCATGAAAATAGGTAGCTTACGGTCTCCAATAAATTCCAAAATAATAGGTAGCTTATTCATGAACGTAAGAGAGCTTAGATAATTTTATTGTTCTGGATTCCAACCATAAAGTAAAGATAACTAAAAGATAGCGTCCCCATGCCCAACCGGAATCCAAAACTCAACGAACGCTAGAGAGCATTAAAACGCAAAAAAAAGGTAGTTTCCGAATAATTCAGGTAGCATCATTTTTCCTGCAGAACTCTTGTGAGTCGGAGATATATAAAGAAATAGGTAGCGTAGAATAATTACGTAGAGAGAGCGAGAAAAGGTAGCAAGCAAAAAGGTAGCAATGAAGTAGGTAGCGAGTGGCATCAATCGCCGTAGCGAGACGCATAAAGCATGAATTTTTGCACAAACGTTATGGTAGGTAGCATTATTAATATTTTGATTTATTCAGGTAGCCTAATTATTAACTAGATAATTTCAGGTAGCTTCCAGGGAGCATTTGGGTTTGTTTGAAGGATTTCCTACCCTTCAAACCATGAGTATCGGTGTTGGCGTCATTCCGAGAGGTAGCGACGCCATTCCGCGTGGTCCAACTGCTTTACCGAAAAACGCACTAATTCACTGTTAATCACCTCTAAATAAGTACACGAGTACTTACCATGGTCTGAAGCGTTGATTTTGACTGAATTTGGATCGCGGGGCCTTGATAATTACCTCGAAAGCGAACTTCTTCAGGGAGATAAATCGACTCGTACCTCACTCTTAGTCGTCCGGGTGGATACTCTAATGGCGACTATCGCGTGTGTCCGCTCGGGCCTGTTGCATAGTGGTGGGGAGTCTGGGGGAGACTAGCCCCGTACGGTGCTGACTCGAGTGCCGGAGACGCGAACTATCGATTCCCGGGGTAATTGTGCGCGAAGTATTTAAAGATTTAAATTTAAATTCTCCTATAATTGATTTTAATTATTTTAACTGAACAAAACTGTAATTACTTGAACTCAACGTGAAACTGAGATGGCTGAGCGGGTCTTCACTCCATCTACGACCGGAATAAGGTAGCTTATCTACAGAGGGCACTCTCCGGAGAGGAATTAGGACTTTACCAACGAAAACTCAGACGCAAACGCAACTTAACTAATTTAAAAACCCAATGGCGATCCGTTTCGACGACTGGGTGATCGTCTCCACGGCCTTCCAACTGAAAGCCCTAACACTCTCGCTCAAGGGAGCGCAAGCATTTCAACTCGACCTATGTACTCACTCTATCGACAAACCAAAAAGGGTTACAGGAAACACTGGGTAGCACATTATCTTGGCCAAATATTCCACGGTGATATCCTGATCCTTAACGGAATTTATGTAGGAAAATCTCAAAATTACTAAACTTTAACTCAACAAAAATGACTCGAAAAAAAGAAATATCTGCAAAATATCTGGTTTATTTAATGAAGTTATTTAATGAATATTATTCTCAAAATTTAGGGAATCGATTCACGCGATAGGTAACCAATTTAGGTAGTTTTCCGAACTTAAGGTAGCTCTGAAGTAGAGTTAAGGTAGCAGGTAGCTCTAATTCTCCGTATAGATTTTTTATCACGACAAAAAGGTAACGGTTTATAAAATCTTACTCTCTCTCTCTCTCTCTCTCTCTCTCNTAATGTCAATAGGATTAGGGGTGGTATCCCTTGGATTATTATCTTTCATTCCATGGACAACGTCAACTTCTACCATCAATATCATAAGATGGAGGCAAACTGATGTATGATTTGTTTAAATAAAAATGCATTTTTTGAAAGAATTGTTTTATTTTTTTTTCTCCCTTACATTATCCCTTGAACCCATAGGGTAAAGTATCAGAAGTACCTGGGATGAGTACACGTTTATCATCATGCCAACTTAACGCTAATTTTGTCTGATTGATTGTATATCCATTGTGCTGCATTGATCTGATGGAATTTTGAGGTCTTTATACATTTCGATGATTTTCTAAACATAACTTGTAATCATCAAAAGTGATGGTCCTGAGGGCTGATCTTTTTACCCCTTTCGCTCGAGATTTTTCTCGTTCTTCTCCAAACACTTCTAATGAGTACATTTTTTATCTTAAACCTACGAATTCCGTCATAATCCTACCATTATTTTCATCTTTCATAACACCTAATTTTTTCTCATTTACACGAGGGATGCTATATACATTATTTTCAGGATAATCTGACGTATCAAACTTTTGTAAATCATTCCTTATGGAATCATAAATATTATTAGTATAAAAATGATAGATGAGACAGTCAGTATCTGTATACAATAATTTTACGTTTTCCTTGAAAGTATTTTTGATATAATTATAATGAAAGTCATAAATATAAGTTTTCGAAATATCTAAAATACTGAAACCTACGTAAATCGGTTTATTGAATTTGACTTGTGTGCAGTTCATTTGAATGATGACTAAATCTTTATCAAAGATTACACTGCTATGAAAATGCGGTTTTGATATCCAGGCCTGAGCTCCCCAACGGCCTTCCCACTTGGTCACCAGCTTGACATCCATTTGCTTCCGAACATTCTCCATTGTTTTCCCAAACACAGCATTATTCATGAGTTTGTAGAAATTCTTCTCAAACTCGTTCTGGGAATTTTTCCTGTATTCTGTGTTGAGATCGATATATTTTTTTAACCAGGCACTCTGATTAAATTTCAACACTCGATGAATTTTTGTCAGCCTCAAACCAAGACTCAATTATTGCTTGAGGTTTTCATGGTGGATGACATAATTCTTCTTTGAATTCAGCGTGGTGAGAAGTTTTGGTAACTTTGATTCTCCGTTGGCGTAGCTCTTTTGGGTATTCAAGATCCACCTCGAAAATGTATCCAATACTCGAATCATTGGAAATATTTTCAATATTGAGTGAATTCCAATTCTGTACCCAAGTGAATCCTTTTTGTGGTAAATAGTGGCTCATGGCAGCTCCATATAAATTGTTCACATCAAAATACATGAGGTATGACTTGGGGTCCTCAGGATTATAGTCATTCCCCATGTACTCGTTATTCGCTTTGCCATATCTATTTGAGCATTGAGATAACCCTCCTCTAATACCCTTTTCGATGAAAAGCAGCATCTCTGGGTCTTGAAATAATTCCAGCTCTACTTTTGTCATCTTCAACATGGCATCAAAAGTGAGTCCGGGTGCAGTATAATAGTGAAGAGGATCCAAAGTATATGCTTGAAAACAACTCCGTCTGAAATTTTCAAAAATATCAGCCAGCAATAAGACGTCAGCCTTCAAATATAAATCGGAATATTCACCCAGAGTTTTGATGTCAAAATTCCTCCAGATGTTGCAAGCATGATTGTAGTCCTCGTCAGATATGTCAGCATCATTCAATAGCGAATTTCCCGGGTAATTTTCCTTCGTCAAGTTTTTCCCATGAATCCATATATTCATATGGGAATACTCCTTTGCATGTGACAAGTTTAAACTGGTTCACGTCGGTGTAATAATTAGCCGTAATGATTTTTTTATCATCAGATAAATATGATGACAATTTATCTATACTGCTCGCCATAAATCGAAGTGAGTCAATAAATCTTAGGTGAACTTTTGTCGTTTCCACTGATTTTGTAAACGAAATATATTTTTCCTTATTGATGGGAAGTAATTTCACGGCACCTTCAAATTGTTTGGCTAAAGCCTTAATGAAGAAATGGGAATCGTAACCACATAAGTTGTGGAAAACCACGGGGATTGTACATACCTCCTTGTAGTTCAAATTACAGCCTGGATGTGCAGCGCCTCGATATTTCCCCGTGAAATGACAGTGATCCCGGTGCTTCACCGCTTTATCTGTGAATATGTCTCCACAAATGTAGCAATTTTTCGCTGCATTAAATTCCTTCCACATGTCTGCCGTCAAATACATGGGCTCATTGCGTTGTAGTTCAGCATCCACTTTTACAGCTAAATCACGCAATTTTTTAATAAACCACTCGATACAATCTAGCCCCCGATAAACACACAGTTCAGACTTTGAGTCATCATAGTTACACTTTACATAATACGCTACACTATATGGCACATGTTTTTGATAGATTTTACTATTGTCATTATTTTCATGGGGCACTTTTTCCAACAAACATTCCCTATCGGCATATACAACAAATGGAACGCTAGACTGATGCTTAAAATTTTTAAACTTCAAATATTTATCATTACTTGTGGGAAATATCATGCGACACTTGTTCAAGGATATGGAATCCATCCTGTGTTTTGCATAAGATTCTTCAACTTTAAAATGACACAAACATCTATCACATATGTATGTACGTTGATTACCTTTCCATAATTGGCTGCTGAGTAGTCTGGAGAGGTTGGAGATCCATGTATAATGGAAAATTTTTTCAGTTGACCGTCTATCATCTTTTTTTTCAATCATCAATAGATGAATGCTTTTCTCAGCTTCTTGAAGTGTTGTTGGGGGTCGCGAGCTTAAATATAAAGGCACGATCCATTCTTTTCCTGTATCTTCATCACATTCAATTATATATACATTTATCGACATGTCATTCAGTTTTTCAAATTTTGGTGTATCCTTTATAGCCATAGGATAATTAAACATACCGAAATTTTTAATTACTGTACCGAATGGTGGATAGGAATTTGGACGTTTTCTATCTTGAACATTGCAGCGAGCCGCCATGATGGACCATAAGAAGCAGTAGGCATCGTCTTTATTTTGAACGTTCACGACAGCCTTTTTTAGTTGAATCCATCGGGGTACCTCAACAAAACTTGAACCTCCACGTAATGGATTATATTTATTAATATTTACGTCCATATTGATAACTTCCCGGAGTGACCATCCTGAATCCTTTCCTTGGAGTTCATCCACCTTGACTAAAAGTTTATTTTTTATGAACTCTTCAAACCACTGGTTGAGGTGGGTAGATTCCAAGACAATCTCATTTTTTGTGCTGAAAAATTTTTCTTCTTCCAAAAATTCTCCATTTTTCCGAACTTCATACTTACACGATAACACTACATTCACTTTTAGACCACGTTCCCTTTTTAAAGCATTTTCAAGACGCACACAAAGCATTCGGCGAGCATCATCCAAAAATTTGATTAAATCTTGTTTTTTCAAATTAATGATGACGCCAGTCCTCATGCGGCCTTCAAATGCACTTTGAATATCTTCCCATCGCACTCTATCGATTAAATTGTCTCTCAACCCCCTTCCAACGGTTTCCAAGGCTTTAAATGAAACTTCGAATGTTTTCAATCGAGATAACATATATGTCAACCGCAACTTTTGACCTTGAGAGACACCCCCACGCAAAAGTTGTTTGACTTCTCGCGTCTTACCCCGGATATCATGGAGACTTTGTTGAATTTCCACTGGTCTTTGATCCATCTTCAAAAGCTCATACTCTTCCTCCAAACGTTTGAGCCGCTGCTTGCACACAAGAGAATACATCGTGACAAAACTGAGACGTTACTCGTAAGTCTTACGTAAGAACTGATGAAAAACCATGGAAAAACCTCGGTTTTATAGTCTAGACAATGGTCAGAGGGGGTGGGGGTAAATCATGTGAGAAAAAAAGATAGAGGCGAAAATTTTCGCGAAGGTGAGATAATTTTTTTCTGAAAAGGTGTTCTCAAGATCACTTATCTCGAAACAAAATTGAGTCTGAAAAACTTTCACTTTTTCCCATTCTTGCTTTCTTAACCCTTATCTAGCTGAAATGTTTGGGCATAAGGGTGATAAATCATGTAGAAAAAAAATCTACAGAGATTGTCGCGGATGACGGGATAATTTTTTGTGAAAAGGTGTTTTTAGGATCACTTATCTCGAGAGAAAATTGAGCCTGAAATACTTTCACTTTTTTTCTTGGACCTATTCTTACCCTCTTAACCCTTGTCTAGCTGGAAAATAGGGTATCATAAATCATATGGGAGAAGAAATATTCATAAAAGATCGAATAGTTTTTCTGAAATAGAAGATAAGGTGTCTTCAACATCATATCCTAGTCTGCTCTTGAGTTTTTTCAGATGAATTCCCGTGATTTATAAGAGCGGTCATACAGTTTCCCACATTTTTTACTCTTGCTGAATATTCCCTCTAAGTCATATAGCTTTCAAATCTACTGATCAGATAACAGAGTAGAGTGCAGATTTTTTTTCCACTCGAATTTGAAATTTTATAACTCAGATATTGGTGTTGTACGGATTTTTTGAGAGAGGGTTGGCCTAAAAAGGTTCATCTATCTCGAATCGATGCCGTTCGCAATAAACCCCTAATGATCGGAAGGATAGGCATTTTGGAAGACCACCTCTTTCTTCGAGGGTGGGCTGGTAATGAGAGGTCTGATGGTTTTTCTACTCCAATAAAGCAATCAACCACTCGGTCTAGCTTAAAAGCAGAGTTTTGGGTTTGCTATTGCTTGAAATTTATTTTTTTTTTCTTCAGATAAGTGCTCTTCTTATTCATTTTTCCATCCACCTAGTACAAAATCCCGGAAAATTTGCGTGGTGGGGGTAGCTTACTCTTTTCTATAAATGACAGCCGTCAGTCACCCTTAATTCACAGTCCATCACAACGTCTCAAAGAACAGCAAAACGTGAAATTTCATCCGTGTTTGTTTGCGAGTGTGTTTGTTTGTGAAAAGATGAATCCGGTCAGTGAATATGTTGCCATTAAAGCTAAAGTTTTTTGCCCATTGGAGTGGGTCAAGCGTTACACACCGGAATACCTCTGCGAGGAGCTGGAGACAACAATGATTCTCCACGTGGAGAATGAATCCATCCGTCAACATTTCCCCATCTTCGCTGCCCACGTGACATTGGATCCTCCGGGAACAGTGTGGGTCACTTGTCATCCTTCAACAGGCTTAATGTGGGAGTTCCTACTCGATGAAGATTTTGAAGAGCGCACCACCAAACATATGGCGCGGCTTCGAGAGGAGCAAGCGGAGCCAGCTCAGCGGTATCATGCGATGGTGGCGGAAGGACTACCNTTTTGAAGAGCGCACCACCAAACATATGGCACGGTTTCGAGAGGAGCAAGCGGAGCCAGCTCAGCGGTATCATGCGATGGTGGTGGAAGGACTACCCCAAGAGATTGGAAGAGAAGAAGAGGTTGAAAAAGAAAACGAAGGAGAAGAAGCAGAAGAAGAAGGAGAAGGAGGAGAAGAAGAAGGAGGAGACAAAGAACAAGGTGAAGGAGAAGGAGAATATGAAGAAGAAGAAGGATGAAACGAAGAAGAAGGAGAAGGTGAAGATGAAGGAGACTGTTCTGATGAAGTCATCATCATTTATGAAGGCCCCAGCCAAGAGCCACAACGAATGGATACTGAAGATGAAGAAGATGACGTTATCCCCCCGGAAAGTGTGAGCCAAGAGATGGAAGTTGATGAAGGAACTGACGAGGATGTTGTCATCGTCTGGGAAGGTTCCAGTTGGGAAGTACCCATGGAGACTGGAGACTATGAAGATGATGATCCTCATGAAGGGATGGATATTGAGGATGAAAACGATAGTGGATATGGTGATGGTATCGTCACCTCAGCGAGACTGTCCCAAGAGCACCATCAACATCATCAACATTATCAACAGCCTCAGCATCAGCAGCCTCAGCAGCCTCAGTACCATCAACAGCCCCAGCAGGCCCAGCAGCATCAGGAGGTTGAGAACCTCGTTTTTTACCCGCCAGCTCTGGTAAGTACCACCCCTCGCTCTCTCTTCTGGTCCCACCATTCTCCCCCCAATCCACCATAAAAAAATTTTTTTTGTTTCAATTTTAATCATTTTTTTCCTTTCTGCTTGCAGGGATACCCAGGATATTGTGAATTGAGAGCTGGAGTAAACTTCCCAGAAGCCTGGGCTCAGCAGACCTCCAGGGCTAGGTTGGATGAACTCATTACGCAAAGGATTGAGGATATGCATATGGGGAGGCCAGCCAGGCCCATCGATCTTGGTCCGCAAGGATGGCTGCTTATCCTGAATGGCTCCTACATGTTTCTGCCGCGGGAGAGCTGGGAGCTCGTGGTGGCGGTCCGTCCTGAGGATCTCAATGGGGTTGGTGCCATCAATCTACCATCAATCCGATGGCAGCACGAGACGTAGGCGTGTTCCCGAGCTACTTGCCGGCATAACAAGCTTATGCCGACCAAGTATGAGGGGGGGGATGGCCCTCTTGTTTTTGCATACAAACAATGGATGTAATACCAATTTTATTATATTTTGTATGAAATAAATAATAATTTCAACTATTAAATGATATTTTTTTTCCATCTCAAAAACATCAGCTACCTGCCACCCTTTTCATCCTTAAGATCCTAAGACTATTTAATACCGCGTGCGAATTAAACCGCCAATCTGCAAAAACTGCGAATCAAACTGCGGATCAAAACCGCGAATTAAAACCGCGAATTAAAACCGCGGATTAAAACCGCGAATTAAAACCGCGAATTCCAACCGCGAATTAAAACCGCGACTTGATTAATCTCACCCCACCACCCACTCGCGGGGGCCTCTTCCGTAGCTTTTGCCCCCCCAGGATGGACGAAACGTAGAATCCGCGGATTAAAACGCGAATTAAAACCACGAATTAATTAATCCCATCCCACCATCCGCTCGTAGGACCCTCCAGTCCCTAGAATCGATGAAATGTAATATTCGCGAATGAAACCGTGAATTAAAATCTCTAAAATTGAAAATCTCAGATTCGAATCAAAACTGTGAATCAAAACCGCGAATTAAAACCGCGAATTAAACCCGAGAATTAAAACCGCGAATCAAAACCGCGCATTAAAACTGCGATTTGATTAATCCCACCCCACCACCCACTCGCGGGGGCCTCTTCCACAAGTCTCCAGCGCTCGCCCCAGAAACGTTGCCCCAGAACCCGTCTCATACATCTACT
>NW_021681057.1:9979-17593 GCF_001412515.2 Diachasma alloeum
TAAACTCCTTGAAAGCCTGAAAAATGTCGCTCTTCTGTCTCACGAGCTTGACCTCGCACCACGGACTATAGTCATCAATAAACGTTACGAAATAGCGTGCACGCCCCAAGGACTCAATCCTCGCCGGGTCCCCAAAAGAGAGAGAGAGAGAGAGAGAGAGAGAGAGAGAGAGAGAGAGAGAGAGAGAGAGAGAGAGAGAGAGAGAGAGAGAGAGAGAGAGAGAGAGATTGTAGATACTCCGTATGAGGACGCAGTCAGAAGGAGACTTCGGAGAGCTGACTTTGCACACCGGAACGATAACAGCTCTCTTCCAGTTAGCAGGAAAGTCACAGTCCTGAAGCGATCGGTTCATGATGACAAGAAGACTCTCTGACATGTTTGGCAGCGTGTGCAACATCATCTTCCTTCAGATTCCATCAGCACCAGCAGCATTGGATTAAATTGAAATGATTGTCGCCTGGATGTTAAGCCAACTCACGTGGGAGAAGGCAGCTAACAAATCTGGAGGAGTAGATTTGCTCCCCCTGTAGGCAACCGCAGTTCGTGAACAGGCTGAGAGAGGGGCGCCAGCCTTCACGGAAGGTTCGACGAAAATCGGCTTTTGAGGCAAACTCGTCCACTCAGAGGACTTCTGTGGCTGGGCAAAGGGTTGCCCCGCTAGCATCAGTGTCTGTCTCTTATACACATCTAGATGTGTATAAGAGGCAAACTCGTCCACTCAGAGGACTTCTGTGGCTGGGCAAAGGGTTGCCCCGCTAGCATCAGTGTGACACGGTGGTAGAGTGAGTGAGGTCCACCAGGAGTATCCTATGCCAAACATCACCAGCCACTATTCCAGGCTGGAAATTAAACCTCACGGCCTAATCATCCATGCAAATTGAATTTACACTCGTCCTGGAGGGTTTTTCACTCTCTGAAGGCTTTCTCCTCCCGAGTATTTCGACTCGGGGGTGTTTCAGTGTTAAATCCGAATCAGTCGGGACTCCTCAGAGCCTGGGACGCCGAGAGGCTGATCCGACCAAAGTGGAACACTATTACACACTTCACGACCACCCACACTCTCGGCCACCAGTTACCGCTTCGGTCATGGCACGTCACCGTCTCCGGCTATTCGCCCACCATTCCCTTGGCCATCTTCCAAGCCAACACCACAGTATATATCGGAGAAATCCTTTCGACTTCCCCGCTCGAGCCTCAGCGTTCGACTAACTCAGAATCTTACTAGGGCTTTCTCCCCATAGTCTGGATATCTCAGCGACGATAGGTCATTCCGTTACCCTATCCCCACCAATCGACCCGACGGGATCCCGGGGGCACCAATCCTCTCACCTGGCCATTTGTCCCTAGTCTACTCTGACATAGCCTATGGAATCGCCCAGTTGGACAGCCTGTACGTCGGCTCCTTTGTGCCTAGCACATGCTGGGCAAATTCCAAAATAGCGATAGTCTAGTAACGTCCTCCAGACCTCCGGGGGTCGCGGTTTCACCCCTAACCGCTATGGCTTAGATCTTTCATCGGTTTGTCGCTCAATTCATCGAGTCCCGGCTTTCTTCAACCACCTCTAGATGTCACTAACTGTCTCTCTTCACTAAGTTAAGAGTTCACNGTGCCTAGCACATGCTGGGCAAATTCCAAAATAGCGATAGTCTAGTAACGTCCTCCAGACCTCCGGGGGTCGCGGTTTCACCCCTAACCGCTATGGCTTAGATCTTTCATCGGTTTGTCGCTCAATTCATCGAGTCCCGGCTTTCTTCAACCACCTCTAGATGTCACTAACTGTCTCTCTTCACTAAGTTAAGAGTTCACATATCTTTTTAAGGGGATTTCAACCCGTAACGAGAAACTCTCGTTACACAATATAACGATAAAAGTAAAAGAAAAGGTTTCACCGACCACTGCTTTTAACGATAAGAAAAGAAGAAGACAGTATGATATGTGAATCATGCTTAACTTGTTGGCATAATTTTGAGAATATAACTTTGAAAATATAAATTTGGATTTGAATGTGAAAAGCTCTCTAGACGAGTCCTCGATGAGTATATGAATGTAAATATGTGAATGAAATGAGTCGTGAGTATGAACGCGTGAAAGTGTGACCTAATACAGTCGAGGGCGTAAGGGTAAGCACCCAGTTCGCAAGAGCCCCCTCAATGAGACTTCGAAGGTCTGAAGAGAGGGAAGATCGCGTGTTTCCGAGGGAATCGCATTTTAGAAGTATGCCGCCAACACATGAGATAAGTATCTCAAGGTCTCCGTTCTGAAACAAGGGATGTAAAGTGGCATCACCTCACCCTGCGAGTCACTGGGATCCGTTGTTCATTCCCCATGACTGTTGATGAGACATGCGATGGAGTCCAACTCCCATAGCTGGTGAAAGCATTCGATTCCATGGTAATTGTTGTGGAATATAAATCTTTATGCCATCCAAAACTTTTGGATCCCTGCGGTAGCGTCTTTGTCAATGGGAGATCTCTGTCGTTTTCTTGGGTGGGCCGACTTTTCTTTACCTGCCTACTGGATCAAACTGTATCCTTATTGATCCAATACCCCGTGTCCCTGGAGCTCCTCTTCTACATGACCGCCCTCAACGCACCAAGGAAGTCACCCAGGACTTCCGAAACGTAAAAGTCAGCAATTCCATATTAAAATTCTACCTTTTCATTTATTTAAACAATTGGTCCGGTCGGATTTGGAGTATCATTTTTCACGTACATATTATTTGGATCTTGAACAACAATTTAAAGAAGAATTTAGCTTTGTTATAATTTTTTCCTGTAACTGCTGTTCTGACGTCTCTGACGCCAGGGCTAAATGTCAGATTCAACATTTTTTGAATTTTGAACTTTTCCGCGTAGTATACCGAACCCACTTGTTTCTTCCGTGTAATCCTTCACTTCCCGATTAACATCACATAAAATCACTAAAACCGTTGTTTTTGCACTCGATTCCCCGAATGAGTGTCCAAAAACTGTTGGGCGCCAATGTGACGTTTGGACGTTTTACCCTTTAGGTAAAACGTAATTGAAATTTCCTTTTTAATATTTTTATTCCTGCCATGTAATCCTTTTATTCTTGGTCGTCACTCTGACCTCGACTAGCTTCGGCGATGAGCTCATGGGGGATTCGCTCACTCGGAGGGATGTCGTGAAAGATATGAAGGGATAAGTTCTCAATAACAACTCGCGTGTTTAATATAAAAGGACGATATATTGAAACGATAATAGTACACGCTATTGGTTCTAGTTGCGTTGATATACGCGTCTCTAAATTGATTCGGCTTGAACTTGGGACTTCGACTCGATTCTAGGGCTTAAGGCCTGAACTCAGATATCCGCTCTGTTTCGCTCCTGATCGTACTCTGCTCTCTTTCAGAGTCCTCGAAACTCTTCAAAGCTCGTCAAGGGCCCAAGTTGCTTAGCTAATCAGTCTCACGGTTAGCTTTACCAATACTAATTTATGTCGTCATTGACATGAACTAAAACAGTCAAACAGTTCAGTACACCTGAACTGGACTCTGCCTAACCGTGGGACTGCTCACCAAGATGTCCAAATGACACCGTAAGATTGCTGACCACTGTCTGGATGACAGGAAAGGGAAATCATATCTCTCGTTCCCAACATTCAGAAACTCGAAGATTTAAAATTATGACAACTGTATCGACGTATTGGTCGATTCCAATACGTCACAGTGATAAGTTATCACCTGTAATCCACAGCATTATAGGATATCTCCATCCCAATCGAGTTCCGAGATGGCCCCGCGTTTGATGATTTCTTCCAAGTCCTCAAGGTTTGAATCTGTATCACTGTCATAATCCAAGACCACAAGAGGAAAAGATGCGCGAGCTTCATCTGTAACAAAAACAGAGAGAAAAAAACTTAGTTGAATTTTTTGAATGAGAGAAAAAATTGTCAAAAAAATTCGTTTATTGTATTGAGAAATAATTACCTAGTGCTGCCGAGGCCTCTGCACGTGCGATTTGTTTCTTGAGCTCCTCAAGTGTTTTGAACTCATCGAATGAGTCTTCTGCGTAATACCCAGGCTCAACGGGGATTGAACCTCTCACAATTCCAGCGCGTGCGAAAGCCGCATTGAGTTCCGCGGAAAGTTCCGAAGTTTTTCGGCATAAATCGTTGAACACTTTATTGTGCGCACTTGAAAAAATCACGGGCCGTTCCTCATTAGCGGAATCTTTGTAGTCTTCCAGGAGATGAGCCTTGGATACGGCTTCGGCTTCTTGTTCCAGCTCCCTCACGATTTTAGGATTCTGTTCAGATTCGCACTTGATATTCCTTATCATTCACGAGGGTCATGTCAGTTGTAGCGGTCTCCTCCGATTCAGCGATCCATTCGGCAAACATGTCATCATTCGAATTGTTAAATCTGTCAACGGCATTTTTTATCACTGGTGAAACACTCTGCATCTCACTGAAAGGTAGGATATCCTTTTTTCCATCTGAAGATACACTGCTCTGTGCTTCACGACGATCGAAAATTGCGAGCACTTGTTCACTGCACTTCCGTATTCACTCACTTTTTCTTTCTAACCCTTTTGAGTTTATTCACTTCGTAATTAAACAATGCGTCAATACAAATAATGTCCTGATAATCATCATGGAAGAAATTGTCTCTGACACTTTTGTAATCCATGTTTCTTTCTGCTCCTCAGGGGACACGATCAGGTATACAAAGGCACCTGTTGTTCTTTTGTTTTTCCTCCCAGGGGTCCAAATTACCCCCATCAACAGATTTTTTACACTCATCCCCTCCACTATTCTACACGTTGATCATTGATGAAAACTGAAGCAATATCTATACTTATACAGTTGTCTCCACAGTTATTATGCGGGTATGGAGAAATGTACAACAGCGATCTACTTCATCATCAACTGCATCCCATGCCTTCACTATGTATTCTATACGCCGTAAATTAATTACAAAAAACATTATATCAGGGTAGTATTCGATAATATTCACTGCTAATTCAATTTCTTCAGGGTCCTATGTATTCAGTTTTCCAAGTGTCAACGGAGATGCTGTGGCAATACTTGTGAGGGTTGATGGCTGTAGATGCAAAGATTTTGGATGCCAGACGAAAAGGATTTTAGGTGCACAAATTACATGTGGAAAGAATCGGTATCGTTTGTCCATCCGCATTATCGAGTCTGAGTAGCCAGTGATCTCTTTTATGTCAATGTCGGGCACCTCTCATAGTAGCATCACATGTTGGATTTGTACGAGAGATGAAGCACTCTCTTGAATATATCTTGGAATTTTTTTATTCGGTGGTGAGAACGATAATATAAACACCATCGGAGGTCCATCTCTTTTTTTTTTGACTGAGGTACCATTGTCTCCAATACAGGTAAACTCCCTCATCCAAGTGTCAGGGGAGGGAGTATGCATCACATCGGCCATCTTGACTGATGCATTTTAAAGTATTTTACATATAATCCTGTAATAATGATCAATCTCTCATTCAGTTGTGAGGAGTGAAAGACATCACACCTGTTCTGCTTAAAAACATTCTCGGGGTATATTTTTTCTGTGAGTTGAGGGGGAAAAAAGGTCGAAATATCGCTGTATCTGTTCCTGACCGCTTTGCTGGTACTTTCAGTCCCCCTTAGAGGGACCCAGATTGTAAATTTGACAAAAACACCGATTAACACTCGTGTGGGTTTATATTATGAACCAATGTATCAAATTTGTTTCTCTAAAGGCGAATGGCGTTTGGTGACATCCATTGATATGAATTTTTTTTCAATCTCCAAAATGCACTGAAATCTCATGAAACGATAGGTTGGGAGGATGAGACACATAATCGTTATGCTTCAATTCTTAATACGAGTTATATAAAATCAAAATATGAAATAGCATATCGATACTTGAAACATATTAAGTATCTTATGTATATTAAGATCAGGCCTAGTGACGATGATAGACCCACTGTGAAACGGAGCGTACCCTTAGGTGTTATTGGGGGTATAAGCCGCGCGCTCTTTGGCACCTTTGACGAGGAAGATGCATTATATTATAATGAATAAATTAATTAATTGTATGAGATCCAGAAGAATATAGTAAGTTTAGTCGGTAATCAATCACATACAGGGAAATTACAATTTCATAGTATTCATAATGAAATTGATACTATAAAAAACAGTTCGGCTCATCATCAGATTTTATTGGATAAAATAATTCTCAAAGTGCATAAACTTCAAAACACTGAGAATGAAATCACATTTATTGATCATTTGGAGCAGTGGATGCGTTATAAAGAAATGGAAACTGAAACCTATGTCGATAATTTACAGACAGTAATTAAGTCTGTATATTTCGCAAAACTACGATTCATCCACCCCGGACTCATAACTCCTTAAATGCTTGAAGATGCATGTGAATGAATTTTTAAACCATAATGATCATAAAGAGCGTGTACTCTCTCTCTCCATGGAAGAAGTACGTGCTGGAGAGTTGGGAAAAATTTTCAAGACTGCCACTGGCTATCATGTTAGAAAACTAGTTCTCTTATTACATGTTTCTCTTTGGGACCCAAATGTGCATTATTTATATAAAATGCATCCATTCCCCACATCTCAAGTATTTGGAGAACATAAAAAAGGCTCGACATACATTCAACCTCGTACGGATTATTCAGTTATCTCACATGAGCAAGACGTTTATATGCATATTCATGAAGATGATCTGCCTCACTGTTCAGAGACGCATAATTATCACATATGCTCTCAAAGTTATCCATTCTACAAGTCATCTATGCACCCTATTTGTGAGATATCATTAATAACGAATCAAAAACATGAACTATTTGAGGATTGTTACATTAGGATTATTAAAATATTCAATCCATACTGGAAACAATTGAATAATATGAAGGCATGGCTCTATTCTGTACCTGAAGAGAAAAAGGTTCAAATAATTTGTGGGGATACTTCAAAGGAAAGAGTGATTCTCTCGGGCTCGGGAATTTTACGTGTGGAACATAGCTGCCACGCTCATACATCTTACGCCTCTTTTATGGATTATCTAATCATAGAGCAGGAAACCGGATATCAATATAATCCCTCTAGTCGTTTGAATATCTCGGACATACTTCCACAAATTTCTGGTTATGCGCCTCCTCGTGTACCACATAATCAATCAGCTATTCCATGAGTTGTAATGAATGCTAATATTCCCAGAATCTTATCGTATGATATGACACTCGAAGAAATTCAAAAAAATCTGGAGTCCATTGAAGAACAGAGCAAGAAAAACAAAGGCAAGGCAAAATGTGGTATTGGAAATTATTGGGGGATATTGCACTAGCCGTCAGCTTCCTTGGTTACTTGCTGCGTACCCCCGCTGCTTCGATATTCTAGAAGGTGGTATACAGGGTGTTTCAGAAGTACATGTACATCTGAACACCCTAGGATCAGGGGGTGATTCTGAGCAGAAAAGTCCTCTTGCACTTTTTGATCAGACTCACCCCTAAAAAGTTATTGGCAATTAAGGGTGGGCCAATGGGGAGTGATTTTTAAGCGGGCGCACATCCATGTGATATGCAGCATATGTGTGTGTGCCCGCCCCACCATTCTACGAGACAAAAGAGCGCAAC
>NW_021681057.1:21564-34329 GCF_001412515.2 Diachasma alloeum
CTCGCGCTCCATTCCTTAATGTTAATTAGGAGCAGAGATACGATTTTTTAATTAGCGGGCGAGTTGTCGGGAGTCACTGCACCGAGAAACCATTGAGTTTTTCATAGCGCCGCGACTTTCGTCGCAATATTAATTTTCTTATTACAGAGATTAAGGAATAAAACGGGGGTTGAAGGATGGGGAATTTAATTCTCCATCGAACAGCATTGGTTTCATTCCTTAATGTTAATTAGGAGCAGAGATACGATTTTTTAATTAGCGGGCGAGTTGTCGGGAGTCACTGCGCCGAGAAACCATTGAGTTTTTCATAGCGCCGCGACTTTCGTCGTAGTTTTAATTTTTTTATTAGAGAGATTAAGGGATGAAACGGAGGTTGTTGAGTGGAGAATTTAATCCTCCATCGAACATCATTGGTTTCATTCCTTAATCTTAATTAAGAGGGGAGAGATGATTTTTTAATTAGCGGGCGAATTAATGGGGAAGCGCTCTGCGCCGAGAAACCATTGAGTTTTTCATAGCGCCGCGACTTTCGTCGCAGTTATAATTTTTTCATTAGAGAGATTAAGGGATGAAACGGAGGTTGTTGAGTGGAGAATTTAATTCTCCATCGAACAGCATTGGTTTCATTCCTTAATATTAATTAGGAGAAAAGATACGATTTTTGAATTAGCGGGCGAGTTGTCGGGAGTCACTGCGCCGAGAAACCATTAGGTTTTTCATAGCGCCGTGACTTTCGTCGCAGGTTTAATTTTTTCATTACAGAGATTAAGGATTGAAAGGGGGGTTGACGGATGGGGAATTTAATTCTCCATCGAACAGCATTGGTTTCATTCCTTAATATTAATTAGGAGGAAAGAGACGATTTTTTAATTAGCGGGCGAATTATTGGGGAGTCACTCTGCGCCGAGAAAACATTGGGTTTCTTATAGCGCCGTGACTTTCGTCGCAATATTAATTTTTTTATTGCAGAGATTAAGGGATGAAACGGGGGTTGATGGATAGGGAATTTAATTCTCCATTCAACAGTCTTTGTTTCATCCCTTAATATTAATTAGTCGGCGAATAAATCAAATGAAAAACATAAAGGAAACATTGAGTACAAGGCGGACAAAAGTCCCCCTCCGAACCTGTCCCTGTCACAGCGGGACTGCTACTACCGAGTTACTCACGCACCCGACTCACATTTACCGACAATTCCACCGGGACGCCGCCATTCCCGTGGGGTACCAACTAAAATTTTTGGAGTCAGTCAAACCCCCTGATCCGGGCCTCTACTCAGGTCTATCCTCTTTGGGAAAGACGATCGGTTGATCGTCCTTCCATTGCGTGTGGAGGGGGAATTACGTTCCCCCATTCATTCTCCCCTCTTCGTCATTCCAGCAGAGAGAGAGAGAGAGAGAGAGAGAGAGCAATATCGTTGCGCTCTTTTGTCTCGTAGAATGGTGGGGCGGGCACACACACATATGCTGCATATCACATGGATGTGCGCCTGCTTAAAAATCACTCCCCATTTGCCCACCCTTAATTGCCAATAACTTTTTAGGGGTGAGTCTGATCAAAAAGTGCAAGAGGACTTTTCTGCTCAGAATCACCCCCTGATCCTAAGGTGTTCAGATGTACATGTACTTCTGAAACACCCTGTATAGTTGTTTATATACCAAAAAAAGATGATGGAAATAACAAGAATGTGAAAAGATCATCATCAGGGAAATATGAAGACGGATCAATTTACCCTAATCCATCGAACGGCGTCGTTTTTTAATTTTCTTTCCGACAACAGTTTCTGCATTTGAATTGAAATAGCCATGGCTAATAATAACGAAAAAACTTCATGGCCTAGCCAATCAGTTGTGGTCTGCAGTGATTTTACATTGAATAATTCAATGACAAAAAGTCTTGGTGTCGGCATCGATTTGAGAGAAAATTCATCCATTGTACCATCCGTGCACCTTTACGGCATGAATTAACGTACGAGAATAATTGTGGCTTTTGATACATGGGAAAAACTCGCAAACAGCTTGGAGCATATTCCCGACTACTTTGATTACCAAGGCCCTGAACTTCATGGTAACTTCAGTATCATCGAATGTGGTCATCTGGTTGTGAGCTTCGGTATAATTCGCAAAATGATTGCTAGACAACCCTCTCTCTCGCACTGGCGCCAGAGAGGCGGGGACAGAGGAAACTGTCTCGCCAGATTGGGTGTTCTCTACTTTGCTTCGCTCACTGCCGAGGCGAAAGCAATGCAAAGTCAGACTGTCAAGACAATAGCTCATCTGGGATTCATTGAAAAGCAAAAAGCTCTATGAATACCTTGATTTGGTCAATGCCCCTCACGAGTTTTCCCTAGAAAAACCTCATGAATAACGAATTGCAATGAAAAATCTTCATCATCTGCAACCTGGAATCGTTAATTTCATTAAAGTGTTTTTTCGACTCATAGGCTCTTCAAATCCTATGAGTCCAACTTCTGCTTCTAGTATGCTTTACACTAAAGAACTTAAAATAATTTTTCAAAAGTGAAGATGATCGCAAATTATGATCATCTTGTTTGTTCAATCACTACCTCCCGTTCTCCTCGGTCAGGCTTGATTCAGTCGCGTTGTCACATCATATCCGCGTCTAATCGTATTCGAGCTGAACAGTCTAGAATAAATATTTCTCCAGTTACATCCTTCTTATGTTGGAAATCAACCTGTGGGATGATAAATCAGCTGCGGACGTCTGGCCGGCATGAGAAAGTTATAACAGTATGAATTTGTCAAGGTTTTTTGATCATTCACCTAGCTCTTACGGGTTTCTTCTCATGATCTGTGATATTGTGAGTATTTGCTCCGAGTTAATAATACTACTAGTATTTTCTACGTTAATGGGCGCGAAATTACAAAATCCTCTCATTTTAACAAATTAACTCGAGAGTTTTGGAAATGCGGTGAAAACACGGGATGAAGGCGTCTTACATATCTTCCAATGTGAATACTGGAGCTCTCCATTGCAATCTATGTCTTTCAAAGCTGAGTGAAACGTTTTTTCAATCGAGATCTTCACTTTTTCGTGCCTCTCATTAAGTTAAAATGCAATCTCTATTGCTTGCAGCATGCCAATCTCTTTGCGGCATTTATATTCGCATTTTTTCACTTTCGATAGCTCACAAAATAGTTTCTACCCATTCTCTCCATTTTCTTGAAAAGTCAATTATGAATTTGTGTCTCAATTCGTAGAGTCCCAAGTGGTAGGATGATTGAAATTCTGGACTTGCCCTGATAGACAGCTCAACTAGGGTTCCTTGCACTCATTTGTCCCAACTTGGAAACAACTTGTGAGTTTAAACCCTCAAAGGGATCTTTCGCTTTCACCCGGTAACAGGAGCAGAAGTCATGACAGCCATAAAGGCTCTCATATGACTTCAGGGTTTCATGACTCTGCCCATTGATAACGATGTTTACCTTTTTAAAAAATGGTGCCTTCTTGTAAAAAATAAATGAATAAATAAATGAAAAATAATGATAATAAAAATAAAACCCCATCTAGTTCGATGACCCTATAAAAAAATTTAATGTCAGACTTCTAATAAGGACTCTGGCAGGATATGACGCATTAATCTGCACTAAATAAATAATGGTCTTTTCCCGAGAGCCTAGCAGGTCGAAAAGTCCAACAGTTCGACGGTTGTTCAAGAAAATGTCAAATTACGTCTTAGTAGAAAACGATACACTCACAAAAAATTCAAAGACAATTGGAATTAAGAGAGAAAAAATCCCGCACCGCCCCACCGGGACCCGAACCCGGGTCTCCCAGCTACGCGTTGAGCATTCTCCCAAGCAAGCTACCGGGAACCGCGGAACTTCTCCCTTCAAATTTGCCACACAAGACCGCCTAACCACCTTTATGCATTAAATAAATTCAAAGAGAATTAGAATTTAGAGAGACTAAAAAAAACACACTCAGAAGTATCATAAGTGTGTTTTGACCTGTTTAAGGTTTTTCTCACCCAATGCAGATCTGTCATTTCTTAACCGTCTAAAATCTTAACCCTCTAAAATGTAGAGCGTAGTAAAGCGTAGTAGAACGCTCGAGTGAAGATACTGGTATTCTGCTTTGGCGGCCATAGAATAGGGATATTGAAATTCACCTTATAGGGTTAATGAAAGAACTATCTCTCTATTGACTTTGAGTACTGCGCAAAGACGATAAGCATTGTTTGCTATACAACATGACAATATTCACAAAGTTGGTTCAAATCTGGATATCACGATCCACTGCCTGTTTTGCTCCTCTCTTTTTGTTTTGAAATGCATCTTCTTTGCATAGAAATATCGTTTCCAAGCTGTTCATTACATTCACAGAGTCTTATAGCTGTGATTCACCATAAATACTGGCCCGATGGATTATATTGTTAATTGGACTATTTGGAGTCAATAGAAGCTGCTTCTCAGCTTATAGCACTTAATACGTAACAACTTCGGTTGCTACAAGAAACCGAGTAAAATTTGACACGTTTATAAGTGAAATTTTTTTAAAATTTTGAACGTTTCTATAAGTCGCGTATCGGTGATTCATCAGAATGCTTTTATTAGAATTGGATATAAAAACTGGTTTATTCTGCAAAAATTTCCTTTGTCTATCAACGTTCATCTATTATGTGGTTGAATTTTATGCTCACATTACATTCGAACATTATGAAAAAATAAGCAGGGGTTCGAGACCATCCGACAGTTACTTTTTGCGTTATTAGTCCTTTTCTTTTTTTTATTTCTACCAATTCCATTAATAGTACACTTCCGAATGGATCCATAGCAATTCCCTGTCCTTATGACAGGCATACAATCGTAACCGCATGCTACAGGATGTCTACAGGAAGATATTCAACCTTTTAATGAAATAGATTTGTACAACAGGTTAAATATCTCCGAAACTGCTCGGCCGATTGCGCCTATCCAAAATACGAATCTTCAATATTGTAAGAGCTATAATCACACCAAATTTCAACATACTGTTAAAGATAACAACGTTCACATGTTACCAACAGAGTATTGTCATTATAGTATACCGCCTTTACGTTCAACAGAGTTGTGTCGCGAGTGCTAAAGCAGTTGCGTTTAAACGAACACTTCTAACCAAGCGTTGATCCGAGTATAACCGTTGTAATCCTCTCTCAGTTTTTTATTATTATTGTGAATAAATCAACATTTGTATTAATCCTATAACTTGACTGGTCTTATTTAATTTCAATGCACAACCTTTTCATAATCTTACAATAAAAGGTCATGGGCACAGGTGTGCATATTAAAACGAGATTGAGAATAATAGAGTCATATTAAACTGATAGAAAGTAAATGAATAAAGACAATTAAGAACCGTTGAAACATTTTGAAGATTCAGCATTCCGTGATAATAATCTGGATGATACAATCATCGAGAGACCAGAAGAATCAAACACGCAATTGACAGAAGAAATAGTTTTGGAGCCAGGAACAGAAAGTTCAGGAGTTGGGGCTGTTATAAATTCAGTTGCTGTGGTAAACATGGCGGACACAACAAAGGTATACCATATACATCGTTTTAATCGGAAGAATTATCATTAGTGGCGTAAGCAGATGGAGATTTACATGGCTGAAAACAAGTTGAAGAAATATATTGTTGGTACCGAGACACGTCCAGCCACTGGTGATGCAGCTCAAGAAGCTTAGGATAATAAAGGTAATGAGGCACAGGCCTGTCTAATGCGTGGTTTAGAATTAGAACAATTGAAATATCTTACTGATTGTCAAACAGCACATTCAATGTGGACAAGACTTACGACAGTTCATTCGCCAAAGAGTGATCAATCTGTTCAGGTTGTGCTGGATCAATTTGTCAATTCTAAAATGGATGAAAGCGATACAATCGCATACTATATTGCTAAAGTAGTGCCGTGCACTCAGAGATTAGCTGATATGTAAAATCCTCATCCAGATGCTATCGTTATTGCCAAAATATTGGGAAGTTTACCCGCAAAATTTAATAATATTCGTACAGCCTGGTATGCAATTGCAGACTGAACAGACAGTGGAGAGACTCACCAATCATTTACTCAACGAAGAGGCTCTTTTGTATGGTCGAGGGCATGTTGGTGAAGGCCAATCGTCGAATTCAGCGTTATTTGCCAGAGGGAAGCAGAAATTCAACAATCATAACAGTTATAAAGGTCATTGGGAAAACGAGTGCAGGATTAAGAAGCGAGCTGAGGCTAACAGAAATAAAACCAAAAATAATCAGTCTTTCGTTGCCGATGGAGGTAACGATGATGATGGGCAGAGTACCCGCTTCTATGAAAACTCAGGTAACCCAGTTTATTCAAATCAATCAAATCGTGCTTATTCATTGGCTACTGAATGTTATGTCAATGCACAAATTAAGATGTCTGATCGTTGGTTTGCTGACTCAGGGGCCTCGGAGCACATGTCATTCAAACGTGAATGGTTTAATAATTTTTCAAAGGAATTTAGCCCAATTTGCATTGGAGATGGGAGATTAATTTATGCAGAAGGCAAAGGTGGTATTAATGTTGCAATTAAATTATCAGATGGTAAATCAGTCGTTCATACAATTAAGGATGTTTTGTATGTTCCAAACATTGATGAAAATCTTTTCGTAATTTCGAAAACAACAGAAAAAGGTTTTAAAGTTGTTTTTGAAGAAAATGGTCGAGTTGTTTTCATCAAAGATAATATGATGGTGCTTGATGGAGTCAAAGATCGAAATTTATATAAATTAAATATAAATCCAGTAGTTACAGCTGAGTTACGGATTGCGTCTACTGAGTTGTTGATGTCATGGCACGAAAGAATGAGTCATGTTAACTTCAAATTTGAGATCAATGCATCAACAAGGAACAGTTGAAGGATTGAAGCTGTTGAGCATACCCAAGGATGATCCATTTTGTGAGGGGTATGTTTATGGAAAACAGCACAGGCAAGCTTTCCCTAGGAATGAGGCAATTAGAGCAGATGCACCAGGTAAAATCTTCCATGCTGATCTGTGTGGAAAAATGAGTACTCCCTCATGTGGACGAGCAAATTATTTTTTATTGTTGAAAGATGATTTTTCAAAGATTTGCTATGTCTATTTTTTAAAGGACAAAACCGAAGTTTTGAAGTATTTGAAACAATTTTATATTGAAGTTCGAGCAGATGGACACAAAATAATGAAACTCAGGACTGATGGACGCAAGGAATTCGTAAATGAAGAGGTTAAAGGATTTTTCACATCAAAAGACATCAAAAATGATTTATCTACACTTCGAGCGCCAGAGCAAAACGATTTCATCGAGAGGCAAAATTGTACGGTGTTGGAGTCTGCAAAAGCTATGCTACATATGACACAGCTACCCAGGTATTTATGGACAGAGGTCATACATACAGCAGTTTACGTCAAGAACCGTACAGCATCAGCAACAATCGATAATTTGACATCTTTTGAATAATGGTATGGTGAAAAACCTTCAGTTTCACATTCCAAAAGATCAACGAACAAAATGGGATGTAAACTCTGTTAAATGCACTTTCATTGGTTATAGTGAAGGTAACAAGGCTTACAGGGTTTATGATGCTGATAAACGGAGAATTATGATCAGGAGAGATGTGGTATTTAGTGAGGATTCTACGAAATCAGATCCTCACGTTGTTGTTGAATCATCAGGACCTGTTCCACCTTCTGATGATGCTGATGAGGTTTTTGTATCTCCTGAGGTTTCTAAAGTTTCAGAGAAACTGAAGACAAAGAATCCAAGAATGCCGATACCATAAGATCCTTATCCAAAGAGGTCAATGAGATCATCAACGTCTACTGAGGAGGATGTAGCTTTTGCATTTGCCTACATGTCAACGCTGGAACCAGTTTTTCTGGAGGATGTACTTCAAGCAGAAAATTCGGAAAAATGGATGGAGGCGATTCAAACTGAACTGGAGGCTTTGGAAAGTACTAACACATGGATTCGAGTGCCACGACCGGCAGACAGAAATGTAATCTCAAACAGATGGGTTTTCCGTAAAAAATTCAAGGAGAATGAAGAGATCGACAAATACAAGGCTAAATTAGCGATTGGTGGGTGCTCTCAACAACAAGGAGTCGATTACGGAGACACATTTGCTACGGTGGTCCAGTACAACTCACAACGAACACTACGCAGGTGTCCCCGTCCGATTTCGATGAAACTTAAATATGTTATAGGGGACCCAAATCTAAGGGACACCTATTTTTTTTAGCTGCCCATATTGGGTTTTAGGGGGTGAAAGTGCTCTCTGAAGTTGACCACCTCTCGGGGTCATTTTTCGATTGCACACATAAGAAAGCTTTTTGAACAACTTTTTCGCAGCGTATCATGAAGGTCATAAGGAATGATGAAAATGCGAATTGGAACCGTCTCCGGGGGGTTGAATATGGAGGGTAAACTACCCTTGTGAAAATTCATTTTTCTCATAGAAAAAAAACTTCTGATGGAAATCCTATGGGATAAATTCCATTTCCAAAAGTAGAAAAAAATACAGAATACCTGTTTTGATTTTTTTTTAATCGAAATTTAAAACTTAAAAAAATAGATTTTTCGTGAATTGCCAAATTTCAAAATTTTTCCTGTACAAAACGAAACTTACGGCTAATGATGAGAGAAACCATTGGGACAGGATCCAGGAGTGATGTCGGGGAGGTTAACTACCCTTGGGAGGGGGGGGGGGGGTTTAATAAGGGAGAAAAAATATCGATGAGAATTTTACGAAACACATTTCGTTCGAAAGCATGAGACAATTTAAAGCACATATTTAGGATTTTTTCCGCAAATTAGAATTTTAAGGTAAGAAACATCGATTCTTTGAAAAATTTTGGGTTTTAAATTGTTTGTTATAATAGACTGATCTTACACGGAATGATAAGTGAAACAATTGAAATAGTCTTCGGGAGTGAAACTTGAGGGCTTAACAATCCTCATGGTAATTTATCGAATCGATCGGACCAACCTCATTCATTCTCAAAAGAAATCAATAATGACCAGGAATCTAAAAAATTTCACCGAAGGCCAGAGTAGAGATTCCATTAAATGGCTTTCATTTCCAATTTGAAAAAATGAGTTATGATGAAATATTTTGAGGAATTAAAATTTTCATCTGTATATGAACGTGGATGGTACAAAGAAGAGCCGATGATTTTGTATAGTAAATAATGGATCGATGATAAAATGTATTTCGGTTGCTCTTATCGCTTCGATGTGATATCGTTTTCAATGAGACGTAAATGGCGACATATGACAATACCATTCTGTTTGATAATGCAGAACCACAACTGAAGAATATTCGGGAGTTGTAAACATATTGATGCAAATGGCTCATTTGTTATCTGAGGATGAAATTACTCTGATCAATATAACTTATGCGATATCAATCTTTTTCATTTCCATCCCTCTTGTGAATTACAATCAGTCTATGAACATGCATCGCAGAGAAAAATAGTTTTTCGGTGAGTGTCGTGATCTATACTTGTTCTACCATGACAGTTAATCCGACCAACGTTATTCGACTTCTGATGGTAACATTTGAAGTTCTCAATCTTGCTGAAACACCCGTGAACAGCGAGGAATGTGAATTAGCAGACACGTTCGAAAGGATATTGATTCAATCAATGGAGGAATATAATGGAGTTGAAATAATCGAAGAAACATTCCTGGATTTGCAAGAGCCTTATAAAGATATCGAAATGATAGCGGTCGAGGATAAAGAATTTCAACCACATACAGAAGAATCACCTGACAGTTGTTCGGAGGATGAGGAACCTGTAGATTTCGAATATAAAAAGATTGCCGTTGACTTCTGGAGGAGTAGAAAAAAGAAGAAGAATCTCTCTATAGAAACGGTTTCCCATCGATTCAGGAAGGTGAAATCGCGTAGACAGTTACGACGCTGGGCGAATCAAAGGAGGGACATACATGGAGAAGTTGAAACGCATTTCGGAGTACACATTAAAGAATATGAAGAATGCTATCGATGCAGGTTTGATCGTCCACGATACTGACCTCCGAAGCCCGGAAGGAAATCGGCTTCGAAGACGTTCGTTTTACAGTTTCGTCCAGGTGGTTGCATTATTTCAAACGAGTACACCACATAACATCCCGAAAGATTAACAAATTCGTCACCAGAAAAACATTAGAGACTCGGGAAGAGTTACAAAAAGAAGCGGACGAATTCCTCCTGAAAGTTCGGTTTTATTGGGATACGTATGGCCCAGAAAACATTTATAATACTGATCAAAGTCGTTTCCAATTGGAAATTCATTCAGGGCGCACGTTAGCTGAAGAAGGTACGAAAGAAGTAGCGTGCGTCGTACAATCGATAACTTCAATGACTCATAGTTATACAGTACAACCTCTGATTTCTGTTGATGGAAAATTTCTTTCACCTCTCTTCCTGATTTTGAATGAACCTTCTGGAATTTTCGGTCCACTAGTGGAACAAAATCTCTTCAAACCTGCGAATGTGTTCATCACCGCTCCAAAATCGGGAAAACTCACTTCACGTATGACAATATTTAAGACCTAACAAACATGATATGTTCTATACAATAATTAGGATTATCATCTAGTACTTGATTTTTCAGAGCATTTCAAAACCTGGTTGAAGGAAGTCTTTTTCCCAAACGTGGGTCCTAGAAGTCTACTGTTAATCGATTCCTGGAGCGGACACTGTCCTCAAGTCGTGAAAGAAATTACTCCTCCGGATAAAGAATTATTAACTATGTTGATACCAAACGGGACTACTGGAAAAATTCAACTCCTTGACGTATATGGTTTTAGGATATGGAAGAATTATGTTCGTCATTTTTTCGATAGTGTCGTCCTAATGGACTATTATATTAATTTACATTTGCGGAACAATATCATAAAGTTAGTCTTTAGTCCATAATCAACTATCATCACCAAGGTATCACAATTTATTTCGTCATGCTTGGTTTCAGAGTGGTTACATTTCTAAAAAACCNCGATAGTGTCGTCCTAATGGACTATTATATTAATTTACATTTGCGGAACAATATCATAAAGTTAGTCTTTAGTCCATAATCAACTATCATCACCAAGGTATCACAATTTATTTCGTCATGCTTGGTTTCAGAGTGGTTACATTTCTAAAAAACCAGATGAATTCGAAAATCCTGTCGATTTTGCATTCGGGCAATCATCTCATCCGCACTGTGATATTGAAGGCTGTTCCAATATTGCAGTAGTCAGATGCTCATGGTGCAAAAAATCACTTTGTTTGCTGCGTTTTTTTGAAGAATATCATTTTTATACNGTCATCTCATCCGCCCTGTGATATTGAAGGCTGTTCCAATATTGCAGTAGTCAGCTGCTCATGGTGCAAAAAATCACATTGTTTGCTGAATTTTTTTTAAGAATATCATTTTTGTACGTATTACGTCCCCTAATACTATCTATACTGTAGATTGATCCCAACAGAAAGTATGCTGATTGAGAACATAATACTAGAAGGAATAAATGGTCTGAGCTTCTATAATAATATCAATGTATATTCTGAATTCCATCATTTGGGAATTACTACCATCATTGTTTCCTTTCCATATCGGATCTTCATTCAATCCTTACCATTTAGTTCGGACTATGGTACTGTGATACAAGTAGACAGATAATTAAAAGGTTGTAATTCATATATAGCTAGCAATGGACACTTTCATGGGTTCAAATTTCGATATTTCTTATTATTCTTTACTCTTTCAAATGAATTCTGTTCACTAATATCATTAGAAGTAACTCCCAGAAAGGTTATTTAGCCTCCAAGTGTTAATTCCAGAGACTCATCACTCATCTTTTTTATGTACCAAAAAACCCAAGACTTGTATATAATAAAAAAAAAGTGTTTTACTTTCAAAAGTGTTTTAATTTGGAAAAAAGAATCGCAGGATGTGCTTTGAATTGTCTCATGCTTTCGAACGAAATGTGTTTCGTAAAATTCCCATCGATATTTTTTCTTATTAAAAAAAATTCCCCCCCCCCCCCNCATCATTAGCCGTAAGCTTCGTTTTGTACAGGAAAAAGTTTGAAATTTCGCAATTCACGAAATATCTATTTTTTAAGTTTTAAATTTCGATTAAAAAAAAAACAAAACAGGTATTCTGTATTTTTTTCTACTTTTTCAAATGAAATTTATCCCATGGGACTTTCATCCAAAGTTTTTTTATTAGAGAAAATTGAATTTTCACAAGGGTAGTTTACCCTCCATATTTCACCCGCCGGAGACGGTTCTAATTCGCGTTTTCATCATTTCTTGTGACCTTCATGATGCACTGCGAAAGAGCTGTTCAAAATGTTTCCTTATGTGTGCATTCGAAAAATAACCCCGAGAGGTGGCCAACTTCAGAGAGCACTTTCACCCCCTAAAACCCAATATGGGCAGCTAAAAAAAATACGTGTCCCTTAGTTTCGGGTCCCCTATAATACAGGGTGTTTCAGAAGTTCATGTACATCTGAACACCCTAGGATCAGGGGGTGATTCTGAGCAGAAAAGTCCTCTTGCACTTTTTGATCAGACTCCCCCCTAAAAAGTTATTGGCAATTAAGGGTGGGCCAATGGGGAGTGATTTTTAAGCGGGCGCCCATCCATGTGATATGCAGCATATGTGTGTGTGCCCGCCCCACCATTCTACGAGACAAAAGAGCGCAACGATATTGCTCTCTCTCTCTCTCTCTCTCTCTCTCTCTCTCTCTCTCTCTCTCTCTCTCTCTCT
>NW_021681057.1:34453-34613 GCF_001412515.2 Diachasma alloeum
TCTCTCTCTCTCTCTCTCTCTCTCTCTCTCTCTCTTCGCTTGAATGATGAAGAGGGGAGAATGAAAGGGGGAACGTAATTCCCCCTCCACACGCAATGGAAGGACGATCAACCGATCGTCTTTCCATTGGTTACAGCATCGAGTGGCGCGGGGAACGCGC
>NW_021681057.1:34873-35462 GCF_001412515.2 Diachasma alloeum
TTGTGTCACTTATTGAGTATTAAATGCTCAATTCAATGAAACGAGTTTCATCCATTAGCGCCTTTTGGGGACGGAGGGGTGAATTTTCCAAAGTGCGAAGAGATTGAAAAAAAAATTTTGTTTTCAATTAAAAAATTAATTCCTCCGACACTAACTACGACAAAGGGATGAAATTTGTCCCAACGTGTTGAGCATTTAATACTCAATGAGTGACATAAATTTCATCCCTTAGTCGCAGTTAGGGTCGGAGGAATGAATTTTTGAATTGAAAAAAAAAATTTTTTTTTTCAATTCAAAAATTCATTCCTCCGACCCTAACTGCGACTAAGGGATGAAATTTATGTCACTCATTGAGTATTAAATGCTCAATTCAATGAAACGAGTTTCATCCATTAGCGCCTTTTGGGGACGGAGGGGTGAATTTTCCAAAGTGCGAAGAGATTGAAAAAAAAATTTTGTTTTCAATTAAAAAATTAATTCCTCCGACACTAACTACGACAAAGGGATGAAATTTGTCCCAACGTGTTGAGCATTTAATACTCAATGAGTGACATAAATTTCATCCCTTAGCGCCTAATAGGGAGGGAGG
>NW_021681057.1:35653-37615 GCF_001412515.2 Diachasma alloeum
ACCCTAACTGCGACTAAGGGATGAAATTTGTGCCAACGTGTTGAGCATTTAATGCTCAATAAGTGGCACGAATTTTTCTCCTTTAGGGCCAGTTAGGGAGGGAGGAGTGAATTTTTTAAAGTGCGAAGAGATGAAACAAAAAAATTCAATTCAAAAATTCATTCCGCCCACCCTAACTGCGACTAAGGGNGAGGAGTGAATTTTTGAATGC
This sequence comes from Diachasma alloeum, assembly GCF_001412515.2. Classification (NCBI taxonomy): domain Eukaryota; kingdom Metazoa; phylum Arthropoda; class Insecta; order Hymenoptera; family Braconidae; genus Diachasma; species Diachasma alloeum. The sequence goes on from NW_021681057.1 coordinate 35,865, forward strand.
GCAAAGAAATTGGAAAAAAATTTTTTTTTCAATTCAAAAATTCATTTCTCCGACCCTAATTGCGACTAAGGGATGAAACTTGTGCCAACGTGTTGAGCATTTAATACTCAATACGTGACACAAATTTCATCCCTTAGTCGCAGTTAGGGTCGGAGGAATGAATTTTTGAATTGAAAATTCTTTTTTTCAATTTCTTTGCGCTTTCAAAAATTCACTGCTCCCTCCCTAACAGGTGCTAAGGGATGAAATTTATGTCACTCATTGAGTATTAAATGCTCAACACGTTGGCACAAGTTTCATCCCTTAGTCGCAGTTAGGGTCGGAGGAATGAATTTTTGAATTGAAAATTCTTTTTTTCAATTTCTTTGCGCTTTCAAAAATTCACTGCTCCCTCCCTAACAGGTGCTAAGGGATGAAATTTATGTCACTCATTGAGTATTAAATGCTCAACACGTTGGCACAAGTTTCATCCCTTAGTCGCAGTTAGGGTCGGAGGAATGAATTTTTGAATTGAAAATTCTTTTTTTCAATTTCTTTGCGCTTTCAAAAATTCACTGCTCCCTCCCTAACAGGTGCTAAGGGATGAAATTTATGTCACTCATTGAGTATTAAATGCTCAACACGTTGGCACAAGTTTCATCCCTTAGTCGCAGTTAGGGTCGGAGGAATGAATTTTTGAATTGAAAATTCTTTTTTTCAATTTCTTTGCGCTTTCAAAAATTCACTGCTCCCTCCCTAACAGGTGCTAAGGGATGAAATTTATGTCACTCATTGAGTATTAAATGCTCAACACGTTGGCACAAGTTTCATCCCTTAGTCGCAGTTAGGGTCGGAGGAATGAATTTTTGAATTGAAAATTCTTTTTTTCAATTTCTTTGCGCTTTCAAAAATTCACTGCTCCCTCCCTAACAGGTGCTAAGGGATGAAATTTATGTCACTCATTGAGTATTAAATGCTCAACACGTTGGCACAAGTTTCATCCCTTAGTCGCAATTAGGGTCGGAGCAATGAATTTTTGAATTGAAAATTCTTTTTTTCAATTTCTTTGCGCTTTCAAAAATTCACTGCTCCCTCCCTAACAGGTGCTAAGGGATGAAATTTGTGTCACGTATTGAGTATTAAATGCTCAACACGTTGGCACAAATTTCATCCCTTAGTCGCAGTTAGGGTCGGAGGAATGAATTTTTGAATTGAAAAAAAAAATTTTTTTTCAATCTCCGCACTTTGGAGAATTCATTTGAAAAAAAATTTTTTTTTCAATCTCTTCGCTCTTTCAAAAATTCACTCCTCCCTCCCTAACAGGTGCTAAGGGATGAAATTTGTGTCACGTATTGAGTATTAAATGCTCAACACGTTGGCACAAATTTCATCCCTTAGTCGCAGTTAGGGTGGGAGGAATGAATTTTTGAATTGAATTTTTTTTTCCATCTCTTCGCACTTTAAACAATTCACTCCTCCCTCCCTAACTGGCCCCAAGGAATAAAATTTGTGTCACTTATTGAGTATTAAATGCTCAACACAAATTGGCACAAATTTCATCCCTTAGTCGCAATTAGGGTCGGAGGAATGAATTTTTGAATTGAAAAAAAAATTTTTTTTTCAATTTCTTTGCGCTTTCAAAAATCCACTTCTCCCCAATAATTCGGTCGGTAATTAAAAAATCGTCTCTCCCCTCCTAATTAACAATAAGGAATGAAACCAATGCTGTTCGATGGAGAATTAAATTCCCCATCCTTCAACCCCCGTTTCAT
>NW_021681057.1:37727-39476 GCF_001412515.2 Diachasma alloeum
TTTCTCGGCGCAGTGACTCCCGACAACTCGCCCGCTAATTAAAAAATCGTATCTCTGCACCTAATTAACATTAAGGAATGAAACCAATGCTTTTCGACGGAGAATTAAATTTCCCATCCTCCAACCCCTCTTTCATTCCTTAATCTCTGTAATAAAAAAACCAGTAGTTTTTGAGATATTAAAGGAAGAATTTTCGATTATAAAGTTAAATATCTCATGAACTACTGGACCGATTTCGCCCACCGACAATACCAGCCTTCGTTACCAACGGCGCTATAATCATACAAAGTTTGAAGTTTTTATCTCAATTATTTTTTGAGTTATCGTGGATACAAGCGATTTTTTGAAAAAAATGAAAAAATAGAAAAATAAACGAATCAAAATAAAAATATGGTGAATCTGACCATTAGTTTTGGATGTTCGCAAAAAAGAACATAAACAAACTAATGGTAGTTTTCCTAAAAGAAATAATCGACAGATTCAGTTGAACTTCTGCACAGATTTGCTCTGTGCTGTCACCTAATGTGCCAAAATGTCAGCTATTTCGGAGAAACTGACCACTTGAGAAAATTGACCACTAGAAGACAGCCGCTTAAAATGACCACAAAGGACGTGGCATTCAAATTTTATATTTTTTAAATACAGACCATTGTAAATGATTTGCAATATGCATATAGAGATTCGGAAAATGGACGGATTGCAAAGCTTTTTCCGGAAACTAAAACTAAATAATTTCTAAAAAAATTTGTATTCGACAAAATAGTGGACGGATTAATTTCTAATAATTATCAGTTATTTTACTGAGTAGTATCGACCAATAGCCAAAATTTTAAGTCGTTGAAAGAATTTTGAAGTACTTCATAGCCTACTTCAAATGGAAAAATGGAAAAGTAACAATATCTCGAAAACTTTGAATGGAACGATATACATATTTTCATTCGGCTCGATAGCCCTTATCATGACGAGTATTTTCAAAAAAAAAAAACTTCATTCGGTATAGTAGTTCTCGAGATATTAGAGGGTAGAGCTTTAACTATAAAGTGGAATATCTCAGGAACTACTGGTCCGATTTCGCCCATCAACAATACCAATCATTGTTACCATTAGCCATATAATCGTACAAAATTTCAAGTTTCTATCGCAATTATTTTTTGAGTTATCGTGGTAACGAGCGATTTCATGAAAAAAATGAAAAAATGAAAAAAAACTCTGTTTCCGGTATTGGGTCGATCAAGTTTTGATGTAATCAGATAGATATCATGGTTATACATATTCTGGGAAAAAATTATTGAAATCGATCGAGTCGTTTAGCAGATATTCACAAAAAACGATTTTTGAGAAAACGCCATATCTCAGGAACCATCCAACCGATCAAGCTGAAATTTTGCACAAATTTGTATGTCATCAAAACCTATCATGAGCCAGAATTTCAGCCCTTTCGCGGGAATAGTCTTGGAGTTATTAACATGTTTCTGGACGAACACACACACATACATACACACGCACACACATACATACGGACATCGGCTAAAAATATCAAATGTCGGCGTTTCAGACCACCCTGAGTCATATTCATGCAAAATTGGAGAATCGAAAAAAAAGTGATTACAATGCTTCCATTCGGAAGCAATAAAAACTGCGACGAAAGTCGCAGCGCTATGAAAAACTCAATGGTTTCTCGGCGCAGTAACTCCCGACAACTCGCCGGCTAATTAAAAAATCGTGTCTCTGCTCCTAATTAACATTCAG
>NW_021681057.1:39600-39940 GCF_001412515.2 Diachasma alloeum
TTAATTTATTAGAGAGATTAAGGGATGAAACGAAGGTTGTTGGATGGAGAATTTAATTCTCCATCGAACAGCATTGGTTTCATTCCTTAATATTAATTAGGAGGAGAGAGACGATTTTTTAATTAGCGGGCGAATTAATGGGGAAGCGCTCTGCGCCGAGAAACCATTGAGTTTTTCATAGCGCCGCGAATTTCGTCGCAGTTTTTAATCTTGTATTACAGAGATGAAGGAATGAAACGGGGATTGAAGGATGTAGAATTTAATTCTCCATCGAACAGCATTGGATTCATTCCTTAATATTAATTAGGAGAAAAGATACGATTTTTGAATTAGCGGGCGA
>NW_021681057.1:40167-77334 GCF_001412515.2 Diachasma alloeum
AGGATGGGGAATTTAATTCTCCATCGAACAACATTGGTTCCATCCCTTAATATTAATTAGGAGGAAAGAGACGATTTTTTAATAAGCGGGCGAATTAATGGGGAAGTCCTCTGCGCCGAGAAATCATTGAGTTTTTCATAGCGCCGCGAATTCCATCGCAGTTTTTATTTTTTTATCACAGAGATTAAGGAATGAAACGGGGGTTGAAGGATGGGGAATTTAATTCTCCATCGTACAACATTGGTTCCATCCCTTAATATTAATTAGGGGAAAAGAGACGATTTTTTAATAAGCGGGCGAATTAATGGGGAAGTCCTCTGCGCCGAGAAATCATTGAGTTTTTCATAGCGCCGCGAATTCCATCGCAGTTTTTATTTTTTTATCACAGAGATTAAGGAATGAAACGGGGGTTGAAGAATGGGGAATTTAATTCTCCATTGTACAGCATTAGTTTCATTCCTTAATGTTAATTAGGAGCAGAGATACGATTTTTTAATTAGCGGGCGAGTTGTCGGGAGTCACTGCGCCGAGAAACCATTAGGTTTTTCATAGCGCCGCGACTTTCGTCGCAGTATTAATTTTTTTATTACAGAGATTAAGGAATGAAACGGGGGTTGAAGGATGGGGAATTTAATTCTCCATTGAACAGCATTGGTTTCATTCCTTAATGTTAATTAGGAGCAGAGATACAATTTTTGAATTAGCGGGCGAATTATTGGGGAGTCACTCTGCGCCGAGAAAACATTGGGTTTCTTATAGCGCCGTGACTTTCGTCGCAATATTAATTTTTTTATTGCAGAGATTAAGGGATGAAACGGGGGTTGATGGATAGGGAATTTAATTCTCTATTCAACAGTCTTTGTTTCATCCCTTAATATTAATTAGTCGGCGAATAAATCAAATGAAAAACATAAAGGAAAGATTGAGTACAAGGCGGACAAAAGTCCCCCTCCGAACTTGTCCCTGTCACAGCGGGACTGCTACTACCGAGTTACTCACGCACCCGACTCACATTTACCGACAATTCGACCGGGACGCCGCCTTTCCCGTGGGGTAACAACTAAAATTTTTGGAGTCAGTCAAACCCCCCGATCCGGGCTTCTACTCAGGTCTATCCTCTTTGGGAAAGACGATCGGTTGATCGTCCTTCCATTGTGTGTGGAGGGGGAATTACGTTCCCCCATTCATTCTCCCCTCTTCGTCATTCCAGCGAAGAGAGAGAGAGAGAGAGAGAGAGAGAGAGAGAGAGAGAGAGAGAGAGCAATATCGTTGCGCTCTTTTGTCTCGTAGAATGGTGGGGCGGGCACACACACATATGCTGCATATCACATGGATGTGCGCCCGCTTAAAAATCACTCCCCATTGGCCCACCCTTAATTGCCAATAACTTTTTAGGGGTGAGTCTGATCAAAAAGTGCAAGAGGACTTTTCTGCTCAGAATCACCCCCTGATCCTAGGGTGTTCAGATGTACATGTACTTCTGAAACACCCTGTATATTTAAGTTTCATCGAAATCGGAGGGGGACACCTGCGTAGTGTTCCTTGTCAGTGAGGACTCTTCTGAGTGTTGCAGCAACATTGGATTTGGAGATTTTCCAATTCGATGTTAAAGCTGCCTTTTTACATGGACTATTGGATGAGAAAATCTACATGGAGCAGCCGTACGGGTTTGAGGAACATGATCAGGTTCTTTTGCTACAACGTTGTCTTTATGGATTCAAGCAAGCTCCTCGTCAATGGAACAAGAGGATTGTTGATTTTCTCAGCAACTATGGGCTTCAACAAACTCATGAAGACCCTTGTATTTTCATACGTGAGTCACATACTATGCATAATAAATTATATTTAGCATTGTATGTCGATATTGGTCTGGTTTGTGGGAATGATTCCAGTGAGATTCTTGAATTATTAAATAGTTTGCACAGGGAATTTCAGATCACGTATTCAGAGGCACAATATTTTGTGGGGTTGCAAATCAGGAGAAACAGAGACGAAGGGTTAGTTCATATTCATCAAAGTGCTTATGCACAAAAGGTACTTGAGAAATTTAATCATGGAAATTGTAATGCTGTCTTTGTTCCTGCTGATGTAGGTATTAAATTCACAAAGCAAAATGATGATGAGAATGCAAAAGTTAATTTTCCTTATCGTGAGGCTGTAGGATCTTTGATGTATCTAATGATTGGGCTGAGGCCTGATTTAGCGTACATTGTGGGTATTCTGAGTCGTTACATGGAGAATCTAAGTCAAATGCATTGTCAAGGTATAAAAAGACTTTTTAGGTATTTCAAAGGAACAATTAATTATGGATTTGCTATGGGTTGAAAACAGCTGATACGAAACTGACAGCCTATAGTGATGCAGATTTTGCAGGAGACGTGGAGATGGCTCATAGTACATCTGAATGAATTTGTTTAGTTAATGGGGGACCAGTAGCTTGGTGCTCGAAAAAACAGGCCGTCACAGTTACCTCCACAATGGAAGCTAAATTTGTTGCAATGTATACAGTCACTAAGGAAATAGTTTGCTTGAGACGTTTATTATCAGATTTGTCATGTGATCAAATAGAGGCAACGAATCTTTTCTGTGATAATCAAAAGGCAATAATGCTAGTAAGAAACCTTGAATGTATCAAGAATGCTAAACATATTAAGTCAAAGTTCTTTTACACTTGCGATCAACAGAGAGATGGTGAGATTGATGTTAAATATGTTCCAACTGATAATCAATTAGCAGATTTATTTACGAAGGCATTGTCAAAGGAAAAATTTAATAAACTCAGAAATTTGTTTGGAATGTATAATACGTAAGTGTTAAGGGGGAATGTTGAAGAAAACACTTTGAATGTCTTTTTTATTTTAACAAACTCAGAAATTTGTTTGCAATGCATAACATATAAATGTTGAGGGGGAATGTTGAAGATAACAACGTTCACATGTTACCGACAGACCATTGTCATTATAGTTCTTTATACGCCTTTACGTTCAACAGAGTTGTGTTGCGAGTGGTAAAGCAGTAGCGTTTAAACGAACACTTCTAACCAAGCGTTCATCCGAGTATAACCGTGGTAATCCTCTCTCAGTTCTTTATTGTTATTGTGAATAAATCATTATTTATATTAATCCTATAATTCGACTCGTCTTATTCAATTTCACTGTACAACCTTTTTATAATCTTACAATAAAACTTACTATTTTTATTTTTCCTCAAAATATCGTGCGTACAAGAATGAAAAAATTTTAAAAACGAAGAAGCGGGAATATCTCTAATTTTTTGTCTGGACGGGTTTATATATTTTGATTGAGCTTAATGGCGGCCACCGAGACAAGTATTTTGAAAAAAGTAAAACGAAATCCGTCCAGTAGTTCATGAGAAATTTGAAGATATATATATATTTACACAAAAGGTTGAATAACTCAAGAACCGCTCGACCAATCGCCCCCATCCACAATACTAACCTTTTATGTTTTAAAAGCTTGAAGCATACAAAATTTCAACTCCCTATCTCCATCTTTTATCAAGTTATCGTGTAAACAAGCCTTCTCATAAAAAAAGGAAAAACGGCAATATTTTCAAATTTTGTCGGAACGAGTATATATATTTTGATTGATCTAGATAGAGGCTATCGAGACGAGTATTTGGAAAGAAGAACTATTGAAATCGGTGGGGTAGATTTTGAGATATTGAAGAAAAACGAAATTTAAAGAAGTTGTTATATCTCAGGAACTACTGGACCGATCGGGCAGAAACTGCGTAGTAAAGTGGAGCTTAATCATAGCTACCAAGAGCGAAAATTTCAGACTTTTATCGACAAATTTCACCGTATTTATGTTGACTTTTCTAAAATTGATCACCAAAAACCCAAGTTATCACACACATACATACAGACATGACCATTAAAACATCATTTCTTCACGTTTCTCAAACATTCTAGACCATTTACCATCAAAATTAGGAAATCGAAGAATCGCTCAAATACAAGGCTTTTATTCGGAAGCGAAAAGGGATAAATAAATGGCGAAAAAAATTTAGAAAAGGATAGGAATAATAGAAGAAAAGGAAGAACATTACAAAAAAGCAAAAAACAAAAAATAAAAAAGGGTTAAAAAAGGGATAAATGAATGATCGAAAAAGATTCCAAAAAAGATATGAAAAACTAGACGAGTATTTTGAAGAAAACTAAATTGAAATCGGTTGAGTAGTTGATGAGATATACAAGAAAATATATTCAGATACACACTTGAATACCTCCCAAACTAATAATCTGATTTAGCCAATTTTCAGTACCAAATATTCCAGTGCAGAGAGGAAACTTCATGCAAAATTTTAAGTGAATATATTGATTTTTTTGAAAATTAGCGTGCAAATAACCATTTTGAGTGAAAACCGAAATATAAAAATATCTCGCAAACTTTGTATGAACGGGCATATACATTCTAATTGTTTGAGCTAGTGGACGTCACGATGAATATTTTGAAAAAAAAAATGGAATCGGTTGAGTAGTTTTTGAGATATTCAAGAAAATAGATTCAGATACAAACTTGAATACCTCCCAAACTACCAATACCAAATATTTTAGTGTACAGAGGAAAATTCACGCCAAATTTCAAGTTAATATGTTGATTTTTTCGAAAGTGAGAGTGCTAACAAATATTTTGAGCAAAAAACAGAAACATTGAAATATCTCGAAAACATTGAATGGACTGGTATTTATATTTTGATTGTTTGAGATGGGGGACATCAAGACGAGTATTTTGAAGAAAAAAAAATGAAATCGGTTGCATAGTTTTCGAGATATTCAAGAAACTAGATTCAGTTACAAACTTGAATATCTCCCAAACTAATAATCCGATTGAGCCCATTTTCAACTCCAAACATTTTAGTGTAGAGAGGAAACTTTATTCCAAATTATAAGTTAATATATCCATTTTTTCGAAAGTGAGAGTGCTAAGAAGCATTTTTAGCAAAAAACAGACAAATTGAAATATCTTAAAAATGTTGAATGAAACGGTATATATAATTTGATTGTTTATTATAGGTGACATCAAGTCGAGTATTTTGAAAAAAAAATTGAAATCGGTTGAATAGTTTTGGAGATATTTGCAAAAAACGATTTAGGAACAAATGGCGATTTCTCGAAAACGGTTAGATCAATTGGGCTGACATTGAGCACAGAGTTAGTCGTTATTCATACCTATAATCTGACAAAATTTCAGATTTTTCGGAATCATTTTAGTCCGTTAATTCCCCAATTTTCTGAAAGTTGACCACCGCACGGACACCTGCACATACACAAGGGGTGGTCAAACTTCGTATTTTTACGTTTCAGACCATTCTGCATCGTTTCCAAGCAAAATTATAAAATCAAAAAATAGAACGATTGCAATGCTTCCATTCGGAAGCAAAAAATGTAGCAGAGCTACTTTTATATTTATTTCGCGCCATTTCAATGCATTGTTTTCGAGCTCGGCTTAGCAATCGAATTTCGTACCGTGATACGTGTCGCCGATTTATCGCTGTCCTTGTCGCAAGACATCCTCGCAACGATTTGTAATAATTCGGACATCCTTGTTCGGATGATCTAATACCGTTGTCGCGGGAGCACACTCTCGTTCCAGCTCTCATGGTGTAAACTGAAGTTACTTTCGCTGTGAATAAATGAAATTCAATATATACGTTAATTCCGAGTGTTGTGCGTTACAAAACCGTTCTATCCTTCACCGAACCCCACAAGTGATGACCCCGACGTGATTCCTTCAACGTGAAAAATAAAATTGCCGCATTAACGTATTAAAATTACAGTGATTTTCGGTTGCGTGGTTTTTCGTAGAATGTTCGAGAAGCGTTGGGTTTTGGTATAGTGCTCGATAGCGTTCCTATTGTTTCGCGCGCTTTTGTTATCGCGTGTGATTTTTCGTGCATCTTGGTGCATCGCTGAGCACCCAAAGACGTTGTGCTGGACCGTGAAAATTATCACGAACAATTTTGCTGTGAACTTATGAACATGATTAGTGAAATCTAGTGAAAATGGGCGAGGAAGCAGAAAACATTCAGGCGTTGAAACGCTTTACAGTTCGTCCCGCGCCTTTTTCCGGTGACCGTTAGGACATTAAAACGCTTTCATTCCGTGTTTCATATTTTTCGATTTTATGCTATTTTGAATAAGCTGAAACGATGACAATCGCGCAAACACAACTGCGGTAACGACGGATCAGAACGAGCAGCTGGAGAACAGTGACACTCACGCATGAGGGAGAGAAGAAAGTAATCTCATGCCGAACCACTCCGATGGCAGCGTTGAGAACATCGGGCCGACACACAGAGGTCATCTCCGCTAAAGCATCGTCGAGAATCACACAAATGCAGGCAACATCAACTCTACTACCAGGAAGACCAAACACTCCTTTGGTACGAGACTTCATACAGCGATAATGGACACCGCACGGGCGACATGGGCCAACGAGGATGATAACCTCACCCGCAGTCTCATCGCACCTATATCGCATCTCAACCACTCGGGCTAACGAGGATGGAAACCTCATCCGCTAGGTTCGCAACGATATTCACGCATGAGGGAGAGAAGAAAGTAACCTCATACCGAACTTCTCCCATGGCAGCGTCGAGAACATCGGGTCGACTCACCGAGCTCATCTCCGCCAAAAATCAACGAGAATCTCACGCTCTGGAAAGACGAAAGACGTCATCACCAGAGTAGCACACACATATCTGCACACACATATATACGCGTGATCGCAAAACATGGCGGAGACATACACACACGGGCTACAGTCCACTTCACGAGGGAGACAAGAAAGTAACCTCGTGTCGAATCACTTCGATGGCGGCGTCGAGAACACCGGACCGACTCGCCGAGCTCATCTCCGCAGCATGCATCGTTCGGATGACTGCCTGAAAACCACTCGAAACGCTCACGACCGTCTCAGCAACCGACACCTGCAACATCATCATAACCAGGAACAACTAGATGCACATTATTATCTTGGGCTTCATCGAGTGATGCAAGATCATCGTTGGACGCAACGCCATCACTATCAAGAAAACGCATCAAATTCACTCAATAATTAAATTCATTTTTTTTAGAGTCACGTATACCGTTTTCAGTGCCGTTTAACACGTATACCTTTGTATATATTGTATATAGTCATCTTTTTCTTTTTCGAAGCTACTTTTATACTTATTTCACACCATTTCAATGTATTGTTTTCGAGCTGTGCTTAGCAACCGAATTTCGTACCGAGACACGTATCGCCGATATACCGCTGTCCTTGTCGCAAGACATCCTCGCGACGATTCGTAATAATTCGGACATCCTCGCGTGGATTTTATAATAGCGTTGTCGCGGGAGCACACTCTCGTTCCAGCTCTCATGGTGTGAACCAAAGTTACTTTCGCTGGGAATAAATTCAATTCGATATATACGTTAATTCCGAGTATTTTACGTTATAAAACCTTCTATCCTTCACCGAATCCCACAAAAAAAAATGTTTTCAATTCAAAATGCACCGTTCGTTCAAGAGAAATCATGTACCAAAAATTTTAGTGTGTGGGTGTCTCGCACATACCCACGCACGTGCGGGCGCGCATACACACACACACACACACACGCCGCCCCTTCTAGGAACTGCAGGAACTTGTCGTTGGTGGAGGGGCTCACGGATGCATCCCAAACTAAGAAGCAGTTCAAGCCGAGACTTGTCCTTCTTAGGACATCTTGGAGGAGAAATCCAACTCTAAAAGAGGTGTGGAAAGTGGGCTCCCTAGAACAGCCTACAATACAGAGAACTGGGAGTGCTTCCTTTACCAGCCTAGAATGATTATGATGAGTGATGCTAAAATACAAAGTTTCCATGAGGGAATTCCTGATAAGGAAAATCCCGCCATCGGTTCCGATCGGGTGCAAGCCCCGGTGGCTGATGCTGGCTCCACAGGTTGTGAGAGGAGCCAATCATCACTTTCTTCCAAGGCGGACCACTTGGCCTCAAATGCTACAAGTGGGGTAGAGTCAAAGACTCAACAGGAGGACGTATGCCTTCACGCTTGGGAACGACTTGAAAAACTCATTACAGAGTTACATGAGTTTATTCAGCCCAAGATTAATGTCCACAAGGAGATCAAATCCAAAGTGGCATCTATCGGCAGCACGTTCAAACGACTCAGGAGCCTAGAGGAGGCACGCAGCGAGGCCTAGGCCCCCACTGCTGAGCCCGTGCCGGCTCTATTACTACCGCACACGTCGCGCTCACGGACGGACTCCGAAACGACGGTCAAAGACTCGGAGGTAGAGGATTCGAGTACCACGCAGTCAATTCGAAATCTCGAGAAAAGAGATGTCCGGAAAGCAGTGCGGAGGAAGCGCTCGAAAGGCTCACCTGCAGCAGAAGCTCAAAAACTGAAGAAGCTGAAGCAACAGAATCTGACCGGCAAGACAGCCCCGCAGGGGAAGGGACTGGTTGATGGGTCAGACTGGAAGCTGATCGTGTCTAAGAGAGAGAAGAAGAAACGAGATGAGAAGCTGCTCCATAAGCCATTTCCCGAGAAGAAAGGGCCCAAGAAGCAGAGGAAGATCCGTTAGAAACTAGCGCCGAGACCTGATGCCCTGATTATCCGAACCAAGGACAAGGAGCAATACTCTGACATTATCAGCCGAGTAAAGAAGGATGTCCCTGCAGAGGAAGCTCCAGATTGCGTCGATAAAATCCGCTGGACAGCGACCGGGGATATGTTGATCATCTTGACCAGGAAGACGGTCGATGGAGCTCAGTTGCGTAGAACCATCGCCAGTCTTTTTGGAGATGAAGCCGAGGTACTCAGTAAGGGGACACTGGAGGATCTGGAGATAAAGGATCTTGATGAGAGCACATGGAAGGAGGATGTCCTCGAGGCCCTACAAAAAGTAGCCGGAGAGGAGCTCACAATAGCTCACAAGGCTGTCAAGTCTTTGCGCAAGGCATATGCAGGAACCCAGACTGCCTCAGTGACACTCGCGGCAGCTGCTGCGAAGAAGATCCTGGGAGAGCACGGGAAAATCAAGATAGGCTGGGTCAATTGAGAGACCGATCAAGTTCTTCAAATGCTGGCACTACGGATATCTCGCCACGAAGTGGACGAGTGCAGTCGACCGGTCTAAGCTCTGCGTCAAATGCTCAGCTACCGGGCACAAGGCTTCAGAGTGTAAAGACAAACCCCGATGCGCCTTATGCACTGAGAAAGGCAACACGGAGGACTGTGCCCACATTGCTGGCAGCAGTAGGTGTCCAGTGTATAAGGAGGCACTCCAAAAGGTTGTAGGGGATTTTTGCTGATGCTTCACCAGCAGAGATCCCAAACTAGTTTGGCATCTTCTCTACAGCTCAATTGTTGGGCGCTAGCTGGATTTTCACGGAGAATCCAACGGTAGACCGGCCTCAGAGGATAACTCGTCTACCCTGAGGACTTCTCGTGGCGGGACGAAATATGCCGAGCCAGCATCAGGGTAATACGGTAGAGTCGGCAAGGTCCACCATACGAGGAGTAATTCACTCGATCAATCTTCGTCTTTTTAGCTGAGAGATCTCGATAAAGTGTACATTCAGGGGCCATTTCTCCATGTATCTTTCGCCGAGGATGTTCCCATTTCTCTGACATGTTTCTTTTCTTCCCAGAGTGGCTCCACTCTGGAGAGGTCGACCATTAGCTGCGAATCCTTCTCACTCCTCGGAGCGCCGAACATTGAGAGGCATATGCGACACAGGTATCTGGAGACTTGTTCTCAACCACCTGTACCCACCCCAACTCAACCTCAATGCTCGGTAAAAGCACTATCATCGCGGGCCAACACCCAGATTACTCGTCGTGGAGGCACGTGTGATTGGGCCTGCAGGAGTCGGTCTAACTCCTGACCCACGGATCCATGCCAACACCACTTCTTTCTTCCGAAGTGATGGATCCCTGAGAACATGGAATTAAAGCATCCCACGTCCTCAAAGTAATTCGATCATTCTGTTTGGGACGCCGAAGCCTCCCAATCTCTCGCTGCTTCAGATCTTGTCCTCACAACGTACTCCCATCATCCATACGGATTAATGCCACTAACGATTGTGCCGAGTAACCGGAAAACTATCCGTTCGACCCCAGTGCCTGTCACCGACTTTCTCGAAATCTACTAGGGCCTTCTCCCCCTAATCTAAACTTCTCAGCGGCGGTGGGTCATCCGTTACCCCACCACCGCCAATCAGTTCGACGGCAATCTATGGGGCGCTAGTCCTCTCACCTAGCCATTGGTCCCTAGTCTAAGTCGATAGCGCCTCTAGAATCGTCCAGTTGGAACGCCAGTACGTTGGCCAAGACAGCACGATGGCATTTTCCCCAAACACAGCTGGACGAGTTTCTAGATATGACGACAGCGTATCGACAGCCTCTCTACAATGTTCAGAAGCATGGTTTCACCCAAACCACGCCTCTTGGCATTATTTGATTGGTCTATTCACCTCACGCGCGGTTCACTTTAACCGCCGTTCGATGTCACTCTCATCTCTCGCTAAGCTGCTTAAGCTCGCGCTAGATGTCGCTCCCTACTCTTTCCCTCACCCTAACTATCCTGAACTCATAGGTTTCGTGTTGGTAAAACAGTTTATCATAACGAGAAAATCTCGTTACAAGGTCCTCAACAAGCGACGATGAAGGTACTCTAGGTCAATCTCAACCACTGTGAGACAGCGCATGACTTGCTCATGCAGACGGCGCGGGAGTCGAAGTTCGATCTTGCCATCATCTCAGAGTAGTGTTTCCCGATCCAGTATCGATACTTACTTGTGTCGATATTTTTTGTTCCGATATTCGATATTATGTATCGATATTTGCGCATCGCGATATTGGGTGTATCCACATTTCTGGGTTGGCATCGATATTTTCTCAGGGACAAGTAATAAAAAAAATATTAATCTAAAAAATATTCATAACGGATTTAAAGACCAGGGAGGTCACAAGAATAATATGATTCTTCGGGGTCAAAATATCAGAAGGGACAAAAGGATTCCAAGAGGATGGTCAAATTTCAAGAGGGTCGAACGTCACGAAGGTCACAAGGGGATGATCAAATTTCACGAAGGTCAAAAGTCACAAGGGTCACATTGAGACGATCAAGTTTCACATGGATCAAAAGTCACAAGAGTCACAAGGGGATAATCAAGTTCTACAAGGGTCAAACGTGACGAGCGAGGCAAGGGGACAATCAAATTTCCCGAGGGTCAAACAGCACGAGGGTCACAAGGGGATGGTCAAATTTCACGAGAGTCAAACCTCACGAAGGTCATAAGAGAATGTCTAAATTTCACAAAAGTCAAAGGTCACGGGGGTCACAAGGGGATGATCAAATTTCACAAAGGTCAAAAGTCACAAGGGTCACATGAAGACAAGGTTCACAAGCGTCAAACGTGATGAACGAGACAAGCGGACAATCAAATTTCACGAGGGTCGAACAGCACGAGGGTCACAAGGGGATGGTCAGATTTCACAAGGGTCATACGTCACGAGGGTCACAACGAGATGGTCAAATTTCACAAGGGTCATAAGGGGATGGTCAAATTCCACGAGGGGCAAATTTTCACGAGGGCCACAAGGGGACGGTCAAATGTTACGGTAGTTAACTGACACAAGGGGACGGTCAATTTTCACAAGGGTCAAACTGGGAGGGTCACAAGGGGACAACCAAATTTTACCAGTCAGACAGTACGAAAGTCACAGGGAGATCACCAATTTTTGAACTTTCCAGGGCCCGAAATGAGTCCTTGAAAAATTCAATAAACTTGAATAATGAACACCATTATCCTTCCTACAAAGAGTTGGAGATTGTTCCATGTGATTCTCCAAGATCGTTAAAGCATCGTATTTCCTTGTGACTCTTGTGATCCTTTGCTCCTCGCTCCTTTGACGTTGGACTTTCGTGGAAAATGACCAGTGGAATATTCAAACGTCATAATATTTCATTATTCATTTGTGACTCTCGTGAGGTTTGATTCTCTTGAACATTTGCCGATACCCTCGTGACCTTTGGGAGGTTTGGTACTCGTGAAATCTAACCAACCCCTAGTGAATCTCGTGGCGTTTCACTCCGTTGAAATTTGACCCCTTGTAACCCTCGTGACGTTTGACCCCCGTAAAATTTTACCATCCCCGTATGACTCTTGTGTCGGTCGACTCTCGTGAAATTTGACCGTCTCCTCGCGACCCTCTTGCTGTTTGACCCTCGTGAAATTTGACCATCCCCGTATGACTCTTGTGTCGGTCGACTCTCGTGAAATTTGACCGTCTCCTCGCGACCCTCTTGCTGTTTGACCCTCGTGAAATTTGACCATCTTCTTGTGACCCTTGTATCGGGTCACTCTTGGGGAATTTGATTGTCTCTTTGTGATCCTCGTGCCGCTTCCACCCCGTGAAATTTGACCATCCCCGTGAGACCCTCGTACCGTTTGACATTTGTGAAATTCGACCACACTCTTGTGACCCTTAAGACGTTTGACTCTTGTGAAGTTTGACCATCCCCGTGTAACTCTCGTGCTATTTGACTCTCGTGAAATTTGACGATCTCCTTTAGACTCGTGATTTTTCACTTTCGTGAAATTTGACCATCCCCTTGTGATCGTCGTAAAATTTGACCATCCCCATATGACCCTCGTGTCGGTTGACTGGTGAAATTTAATCGTCTTCCTCGTGGCTTTCGTAGAGTTTGACCCTCATGAAATTTGATCATTCCCTAGTGACTCTCATGACGTTCCATCCTCGAATGAAGAAAACAATAATTCTATGCAAAATGTAATGTGAATGACTTTGAATATTCATAACTTAACTCAATTTTTCCTCGCGTAAATTAATTGACAAATTTGATGATTGAAAGTGGCGGAGTCTATAGAATGGTCTGTACCAAATTGTGAACAATACTGGGATATCCTCACGTGAATGAATCTGAATGTTTAGGGCCTTTTAACGCGACATTCCTCAACTTTAATTTTTGTTGCCATTGTCATCCAGAATTGTTAAAAAGATCGATATTACGAGTATCGATATTTCCTAATGCGATACGTTGCGGTATCGATACCAAGCAATCTGCTTCGATACGATACTGAGTATCGATATTTTTTTGGATATCGGGAAACACTAAGTCTTAGAGCCATATCGTCACTTGAATGCTGGATCCTCGGTCACTGACGCTAGCAAGAAGGCTGCGACTTGGGCCCATGGGAATCGACCATTCCAAAGTACCACGAGTGATAGCTGTAACGTGACATTTTTCATGGGGGTTAAAATGCCTATTACCTTCACCCTTCTTCCCCTGAATCTAGTTAAACTCAAAAATGCAGAAATCTATGGGCGCCAGGTAATTTTTAATCGGAATTACCAAACCGGAGGAATCTACAAAATCAACTCTACTAATTCGAAAAACTCTAAAACGTACAAAAAAAGGGAGAAAACTAGATTTTTGGGGAACGGTAACGGTCCTTGGTTCGCTCAGTGTGCTAGGTTGTGGAGAGAGGGGTGGATTTCAGGTGGAAATGGTTTAATGGGGCAGTCCAAACTACGAAACAGATAAAAAAAAGGAGATCGACGTTATCCTTACTGGTTTCACTATTGAAATTCAAGAATCCCCAATTTTACAAAAAAAAGAAACATTTCAATTCAATCAAAAAAAAAAAAAATCCACAATTAATAACTAACAATGCTGACAATAATAATAATCATAATATTCATTCCGCACTCTGATAGAAAATAGTATAAACTGACAAAAAATATTCGAAAAAATTAATATCGTCGATAAATACCTCAAATAGAAATACACGCTAATCCCTAAATACTCGAGCATTCCGAGAATTGGGGAGAAAGGTATGCGAGCGACAATGAGAGCGAGAGAGAGGAGACCTTATTCATCCACCGATTTTTCATACCAGCCAAAACGGCTGAAATTCCGCAAAACTCAACTTGCCATAACTCGAAAATGGCATAGTCAAAAATTACGAACCCTGAGGTAAAATGTCCGGGAGAGTCTACCGAAGACAAAAATACCTAAAAAATAATTTTCCCTAAATAATTAGCCGCCTCAGGTTAGTTAATCCCCGAGCGGAATTCTAAACGCTAAAATGCTCGCGTGAAGCGAGGATAGCCACGTGTAAACGTGGATAGGTATCTGAGGGGAGTCGAGAGAGGAGGATTTCCCCCTCGAGAAACACGGCGTACACGCCAGCGAGAATGGGCTGGAAATTCATAAAAACCAAAAATGGAATATCCAGAAATCCGTAGAGCGAATTTTCGGAAACCCTGAGATGAATTACTCAGGGAAACCCCCCGAACACATTGATCCACAAACCATAATTTTAATTAACTATCTACACGAACCAACTCAATTTAAACACGAGTGGAATTTCTTACACGCGAAAACCCACGTGTAACGGGAATGGACGCGCTATAACAATTCAATGTGATTAATTATCCCCTCCGGAGGGGTTTTTATCCGATAGATTCTCTAAAAAGATCTTTAACAAACATAATAAGCCGATGCACAGTGTGATCGGAGCCGAGTTTGAGTCGGAAATAACCCCAAAAAGGGGGGAAATCCCCTCGAATAACCTACCCAAAATTAAAAAACCACCCAATCATGAGTGAAAAAAAAGGGGGGGGGGGATCGGCACCACACAATTGAATTATTCTTCACAATCACCGTTTTAACGGAATAAAATGTGACGTACGGGGCTGAAGTCCCCGTAGTCGAATAACTAAATGCCGAAATGAATTCGGAAAAAATAAATAGACCGAACTAAAAACTCACTTTGGGTTTCTTACCCCTCTTTGGGGTGTTCATCGCCATCGTGTAGATATGCTCCAAATATAGGCACTATAATCCTAAGATAGGCACTGTACTGGCACTAGTTCCGGTGAGGTCCAGGGCCTACGCCAAACTGCCGAACTTACGAGCGTCTCGAGACACCTCAGAGCGCGGAATTCACCGCTCAATCACCCGAATTTTGATTGGNTTATTCATCCACCGATTTTTCATACCAGCCAAAACGGCTGAAATTCCGCAAAACTCAACTTGCCATAACTCGAAAATGGCATAGTCAAAAATTACGAACCCTGAGGTAAAATGTCCGGGAGAGTCTACCGAAGACAAAAATACCTAAAAAATAATTTTCCCTAAATAATTAGCCGCCTCAGGTTAGTTAATCCCCGAGCGGAATTCTAAACGCTAAAATGCTCGCGTGAAGCGAGGATAGCCACGTGTAAACGTGGATAGGTATCTGAGGGGAGTCGAGAGAGGAGGATTTCCCCCTCGAGAAACACGGCGTACACGCCAGCGAGAATGGGCTGGAAATTCATAAAAACCAAAAATGGAATATCCAGAAATCCGTAGAGCGAATTTTCGGAAACCCTGAGATGAATTACTCAGGGAAACCCCCCGAACACATTGATCCACAAACCATAATTTTAATTAACTATCTACACGAACCAACTCAATTTAAACACGAGTGGAATTTCTTACACGCGAAAACCCACGTGTAACGGGAATGGACGCGCTATAACAATTCAATGTGATTAATTATCCCCTCCGGAGGGGTTTTTATCCGATAGATTCTCTAAAAAGATCTTTAACAAACATAATAAGCCGATGCACAGTGTGATCGGAGCCGAGTTTGAGTCGGAAATAACCCCAAAAAGGGGGGAAATCCCCTCGAATAACCTACCCAAAATTAAAAAACCACCCAATCATGAGTGAAAAAAAAGGGGGGGGGGGATCGGCACCACACAATTGAATTATTCTTCACAATCACCGTTTTAACGGAATAAAATGTGACGTACGGGGCTGAAGTCCCCGTAGTCGAATAACTAAATGCCGAAATGAATTCGGAAAAAATAAATAGACCGAACTAAAAACTCACTTTGGGTTTCTTACCCCTCTTTGGGGTGTTCATCGCCATCGTGTAGATATGCTCCAAATATAGGCACTATAATCCTAAGATAGGCACTGTACTGGCACTAGTTCCGGTGAGGTCCAGGGCCTACGCCAAACTGCCGAACTTACGAGCGTCTCGAGACACCTCAGAGCGCGGAATTCACCGCTCAATCACCCGAATTTTGATTGGTGCGGACACGCCCCTCGAAGGTGCGAATCTAACGACAATTAATCGTGACTCTCACGACCCGGCGCGATTATTCAAATCTCACCTAACTATTTTCTAATCACCTAACACAAAACTAGTTCCTTTTTATTAATTATTACGCGAGACTCGGCCGAACTGATTGTCGTTTGGATAATTACTAAGAGTCTTTGACGCTTCCCACCGATCGGATCTCCGGGATTTTCAGGGTTAAAAGACAAGTTACCGGCACTTGTTATTACTCCACTATTGATTCCTTCTCAACTCGTTTCTCTCATCGAAAATCCAAAGGCAACCTGGCGATTCGTCGGAGACGATGGTTGCACTCGCTCCGAACGACCTTCCACTTAAAACAAAAAATGTAATCAATTAACCCCTGAAAATCCAACGAAATTGGAGCGCCGGGATTTCAGCCGGACCTAATCGATTACCCGCAAGATTAACAATAGGGTGAACCCCATAAAAAGAACCGGATGACTCTATAATTTTGGCCCTTCTTCACGATAATTTTTCTGGGCCCTCAAAGACGCGTAATTACTAGTCTTTACCAATAAACGGAACCGATAAATCTAATCGGAAATAAGCCACCCCGAAGTGGATAAGGGACTCTCACTCGCTCGCTCTAGGATTCTTACTTACGGATTTTAATTCAACGTTGTAGGAGTCTCGCTGTTTCCAGCTCGTTTTTAGTGTTCCTAACGAACATCCCCACATGTTCATTACATAGCATACAGAATGGCTTTGTGAGGACTAAGGATGATGGAATCTATTTCTACAGCTACTACGTCCCACCGAGCCTTGCTACCAATGAGTTTACAGATTTCGTGAATAGATTGACTCAGGATGCGAAGCAGCACTTTCCCGTGGCAATAGCCGGGGACGTCAACGCTTGGGCAGTCGACTGGGGGAGTAAGGAGACGAACACCAGAGGGCAAGCTGTACTGAAAGCCATGTCAGCATTGGATGTTGTTCTGATGAATAGCCGCGATGAACCCACTTTTATGAAGGAAGAGGCGAGCTCGATTGCGGACATTACCTTCGTGAGCAGCACCCTTGTAAAGGGGAACTGCTCATGGAGAGTAGCGGATTTTTAGACAGCAAGTGATCATCGTGCGATACTCTGGAAGGCACGTACTCGCCAGAGAGTCACCATGACGCGTAGGAAGACCAACTACATTGGCTGGAGAGTGAGCAGTTTCGATCCCAGCGCTTATTCGATAGCACTGGACGACCACCTGATCAGTGGCATCTGCCTTCTCAGTAGCATTGCTGCCACTGTTCGGCAGCAACATCATGACAACATGAACTAACAGAAGCCTCATAAAGAGACTGACAGAGGCCTGCGATACCACCATGTTCAGGAAGCTTACCACAAACCTGCATCCACCGGCGTAGTGATGGAATGATACGATCACCGTCCTACGGAAACAGTGTAACGCAGCCAGAAGATTATGCCAGCGTGGCGATGAGAAGCCAAACTTTGAGGAGTTGGAAATGCAATATAAGGAGGCACAACGGAAGCTCAGTAAAGCGATCAAAAGCAATAAGAAGCAATCTTGGAGTGAGCTCTTTAATGAGGTGGAAGGTGATTCATGGGGGAGACCGTATAAGGTGGTGATGGTGTGACTCAAGAGTCAACCAATGCCAGCGCCTACGTTCCCCGTGCTAATGGAGAGAATCGTCACGGTGTTGTTTCCACAACAATCAGATCTTCACTGCACTGGCGAACAGGAAAAAGAGATAATGGTCCCACCAATCACCAAAGAAGAATTGATGAAAGCCTGCAACAGAGTGGGTAACACCAAGGCGCCTGGCCTTGATGGAATTCCCAATATCGCGCTGATATCAGCTATTCATACGATTCCAGATATGTTCTTCGACGTCTACAACGAGTGCTTAAGGGAGGGCACTTTCCCGAATACGTGGAAGCAGCAGATGCTTGTGCTTCTTCACAAGAGAAAGAAACCACCGGACGAACCCTCATCATATCGTCGGCTTTGCATGCTAGACACCACAGGAAAAATATTGGAGCGCATCATGCACCAAAGGATAGAAGAAGCAGTGTTCTACTACTGGCTGGTAACCAATATGGCTTCTGGCGAGGTCGCTCTACTCTAGACGCCATTGACCTTGTAGTCAACACCGCCAAGGAGGCGATTTCAGGCACACGGTGGAATCACAGATGGCCTGGGACGTAACGAGTAGCTTCGCGGCCAGCGTCATCAAGGGGCTTAGAAAGAAGGAACGCAAGCACAGAGCTGCAGGGTAGCTCAGGAATTCATTGGAATCTCCTACCCACATACAACATCTCAGTGGGGCAGGGGGACGTCCATTGAATGAAGTCATGGTTGAAGAGCAAACAGCTGAGACCTCCCTCGCGAAGTAATACTTAACGGTGGTGCCACAAGGGAAAGTAGAGTCGACGAATTCCCGGGGTCAAGTGGTTTAGTGGGTGAGGGCCCCACACAAGGTGTGACAGTAACCGCCATGTTACTGTCCACTATCGTGCGATTAGGCACATTTGTCGCAAGATCTCAGAAGGAAAAAAAAACACACTCATGCACGCACGCACGTATACACACACACCCCTCCTGGGAACTGCAGGACCTTGTCGACGGTGGAGGGGCTTAAGGGATACATCCCAAACTAAGAAGCAGTTCAAGCCGAGGCCTGTCGTTTTCAGGACATCTTCGGAGAGAAGCCCAACTCCAAAAGAGGCGTGCAGGGTGGACTCCCTATAACAGCCTACAAAGTGAATAGATTGGGCACTCTTAAACAGCCTAGATCAATAACGAACAGTGATGAGAAAACACAAAATTCCCATGCGGGTATTCTTGAGAAGGTAAATCCCGTCATCAGTTCCGATCGGGTGAAGCCCCGGTGGCTGGTGCAGGCTCCACGGATTGTGAGAGGAGCCAATCATCACAATCCTCTAAGGTGGACCACTTGGCCTCCAATGCTACAAGTGGAGTAGAGTCGCAGCCTCAACAGGAGACGGAGTGTTCCCTTGCATGGGCCCGGTTGGGTAAACTCATTGTAGAATTACATGAATTTCTCCAACCCATGCAAAACATCTACAAGGAGGTTAAAGCCAGAGTTACCTCTATTAGCAATGCCTTCAGAAGTATCAAGGGCCTGGAGGATACAAGCACTCGAACTGAGCGCTCTGTTACTGGACTGGTAGGAGGCTTACTAGCACCACCGCCCCAGCGCTCACGGGCAGACTCGGAGATAACGACGAAGGTCTCGGAGATGGAGGACTCAGACATCGGAAAGGGTAATCGAGAAATCCGTAAGGGGCTACGGAGAAAACGGTCGAATGGCTCACCCGGGATCTAAGCCGATGAGATGAAGAAGGTGAAGAAGCAGCTACCGGTTTCGCAGGAAGTATCATTCATCAAGCCACCTGCAAATTCGAAATGGGAGCTTGTGAAGAGCAAGGAGAGGAAAAAGGGGCAGAATGCACAGCCCGAATAGCTGACTCCCAAAAAGAATAAAAAGGAGCGCCAGGTGAAGACTTCCAAGAAAGCAGCTCCGAGACCTGATGCGCTGATTATTTGGCCGAAAGACAAGGAGAAATACTCGAAAATTTTATGCAGAGTAAAGAAAGATGTTCCTCCGGAAAAAGCTCACGATTGCGTCGACAATATCCGCCGCACAGCTACCGAGGATATGTTGATCATCTTGAGTAAGAAGACGGCTGACGGAGCCCCTGAACTGCGTACAGCCATCGCCAATCTCCTTGGAGATGAGGCTCAAGTGCTCAGGAAAGGACCACTACAGGAACTCGAAATGAAGGATCTCGACGAGACAACAACGAAGGAAGAAGTTGTCAAAGCCCTACAAAGAGTAGCTGGAGAGGAGCAAGAAATAACTCTTAAGGCTATTAAATCTTTGCGTATGGCATATGGTGGAACCCCCAGACCGCATCAGTGACTGTCGCAGCAACTGCTGCGGAAAAGATCCTGGGTGAGCATGGCAAAATTAAGATCGGTTGGGTCAATTGCCGTATGAGGAGAATGGGGAGACCGATAAAGTGCTTCAGGTGCTGGCGGACATCTTCAGGGGCTACGGACATTCCGCCACGGAATGGACGAGAGCACAGTTAACCGATCCAAGCTCTGCATCAAATGCACATCGACTGGAGACAAAGCTTCTGACTGTCAGGAGAGGCCCCTATGCGCCTTGGGCTCTGAGAAAAAAGGCAACACGTAGAAATGTGCCCACATTGCTGGTAGCAGTAAATGCCCAGTGTATAAGGAGGCACTCCAAAAGGTCCTCAATAAACGACGATGAAGGTACTCCAACTAAACCTCAACCATTGTGAAGATGCACACGACCTGCTTATACAGACGGTGCGGGAGGGGAAGCTTAAACTTGTCATGATCTCAGAGCCGTATCGACACCTCGGCACCCAATCCTGCATGACTGACGCTAGCAGGAAGGCTGTAATCTGGGCTTGTGCGAAACGGCCAGTCCAGAGCACTACGGGCAGTAGTATACGAGATTGCTTCGTCAAGGCTAAGGTCGATGGAATTCATTTCTATAGCTGCTACGCCCCATGGAGCCTTTACATTGATCAATTTATGAACTTCCTAGACAGACTGACTGAGGATGCGAAGCAGCACTTTCCCGTGGCAATAGCCGGGGACTTCAATGCTTGGGCAGTTGACTGGGGAAGTAAGGAGACCAATAGCGGAGGGCATGCTGTACTGGAAGCCATGTCATCATTGGATGTGGTTCTACTGAACAGCAGCGATGAACCGACTTTCATGAGGGGAGAGGCAAGCTCAATTGTGGACCTTATATTCGTGAGCAGCAACCTCGCAAAGGGGAACTGCTCATGAAAAGTAATGGATACGTATACCGCAAGCGACCATCGTGCGATATTTTGAGAGACATGTACTTACCAGAGAGTCACCTCAACTTCTAAGGAAAACAACTGCATTGGCTGAAGAACGAGCACCGTCCATCTTAGCTCTTATCTAGTCGCACTGGACGATCACCCGATTAGTGGCAAAAATGCTACTGAAAAGGCACGGAATATCATGAAAAGAGTGACATAAGCATGCGATGCCACCATGTCCAGGAGACGGACAGCACACCGGAATCCACCTGTATATTGGTAGAATGACACTATCGCCATTCGACGAGAGGAATGTAATGCTGCCGGGAGACTGTCTCAGCGTGGCCGTAAAAAGCCAGACTTCGAGGAGCTGCAGTGGAGATATAAGGAAGCACGCCGGATGCTCAGCAAAGCGATCAAATGCAGTAAAAAACAATCTTGGAGTGAGCTCCTTGATGAGGTGGAAGGTGATCCATGGGGGAGACCGTATAAGGTGGCGATGATGCGACGCAAGAGTCAATCAATGCCATCGGCTACGTGCCCTGTGCTGATGGAGAGAATTGTCACGGTGTTGTTCCCCCTTCAACCCGAGCTTCACTGTACTGGTGAACGGGGAAAAGAGTTATTGGTTCCACCAATCACCAGAGAAAAATTGATAGAAGCATGCAATAGAGTGGGTAACACCAAGGCCCCTGATCTTGACGGAGTCCCCAATATCGCACTGAAATCAGCTATTCATGCAATTCCGGAACTATTCTTGGACGTCTACAACGAGTATTTAAGAGAGGGCACCTTCTTCGCCACGTGGAAACAACAGAGACTAGTATTGCTCCCGAAAGGCAATAAACCACCGGACGATCCTTCATCATACCATCCCCTCTGCATGCTAGATACCGCTGGCAAGATCCTCGAGCTAATCGTCCACCAAAGGATAGAAGCAGCGGTCGAACCATTGTTGGCCGATAACCAATATGGGTTCCGAAATGGCCGAACCACCCTAGACGCTATCAACCTGGTCGTTAACACCGCTAAAGACGCGATCTCAGGGAAAAGATGGCTGAATGATACAAAGAAGTAATGCTTGGTAGTCACGCTAGATATCAAGAATGATTTCACCTCGGCCAAATGGGACCGTATTATTGAGGCATTGGTGAAGTTCAATGTACCGGGATACTTGCAGAGAATGCTCGGCAGCTATTTCACTGGAAGGGTCCTTAAATACGACACGGAGTATGGCTTCAAAGAGTACAGACTTACCGGAGGTGTACCGCAAGGTTCCGTATTGGGTACTCAATTGTGGAACATCATGTATGACGGGCTACTGAAGCTAAAATTGCCGCAGGATACTAAACTCGTGGCATTTGCGGATGACGTGGCGGTAGTAATTGTGGGCGAATACCTGGAGGAGATCGAACTCAATTTTGACTTCGATTGGCAGCTTACGGCTTCAAGATGATTCGCCACTGGATGGATACAGTAGGTCTGGAACACAAGATAGAGGCTGTGCTGATCACCAGCAGAAAAAAAACGAAACAATGACGCTGCAGGTTAGGTCCTGTGAAATCACCTCTCAGCCGTTCATCCGATACCTGGAGGTGATGATCGATGCCCGACTCAATTCCAAGTAGCAAGCGGAGCACGTGGGTATCAAGGCGTCTGGAGTTAGATCTACCTTATCACGTCTCATGCCCAACATTGGAGGCCCCAAGCAAAGAAGACGAACGCTGCTGTCGTCAGTGGTTACGTCGGTGCTCACATATGGTATTTCCCTTTGGGCTGACGTAATCGAGCTGCAGGCAGCGCGGCGTAGGATCGCACCAGTCTATTGGCTAAGTGCTCTGCGAGTTGCGAACGCTTACTGGACAGTATCGCAGGACACAATGTGTGTCATCGCTGGGATGCTCCCCATAGAAATATTGGCCGAAGAACGACGGTCATTGTACCAGCAGAGAAAATCGAAAGCACTGAGCGCAGTAGAGCTCAATGCAGAAGAGAGGCAGAAGAGTCTGCAGCAATGGCAGCTCAAGTGGGACACCTCTACCGAAGGGAGATAGACACACTGTCTGATCCCACAGGTAGGTGATTGGATAAACCATACCCATGGTGAGGTTAATTATTATCTCACGCAAATGCTCTCGGGACATGGATGCTTCCGGGCGTATCTTCATAAATTCAAACATGAGGATTCCCCGGAGTGCCCAGTCTGCACAGGAGTCCATGAGGATTCGGAGCATGTATTTTTCAGATGCCCCCGTTTTAGTGAGGGTCGACGTACTTTGGAATCAGCCCTCGAAAGAGAAGTCCTGCCTGAAAATCTGGTGGAAGCTATGCTGTCATCGCAGGCAGCCTGGGATGCTACTAGCTACTTCGTGGTGGAAGTCATGAAGGAGCTCAGAAATGAAAAACGCAAGCGAAAAGCTGCCCAATAAACTAGGAATCTAATGGAACCTCCTCCCCGCACACAACATCTCAGCGGGACAGGGGGGTGTATGTTACATGAAAACAACGTGGAAAAGCAAATAGCTGAGACCTTCCTCGCGAAGTAATACTTAACGGTGGTGCTGCGAGGGAACTAAAAGGTTAGTTAATTTGTCTGATTGGAGTTTAGTCGGTATTGGTCCTTGTGACGCAAGCCCGACATACCCCAGTTGTCGGAGAAAATCCCTAGGATTCTCGCCCGCAAGTGTCGATGCGTAAACGCATTCTCCCAACAGACACAAAAAAAAACATACACACACACACACAGAATTTGAATCGTCAGATATTTCGAGGCTTTTATTTTGGACGCATGCAGAATCCATCGATTTCAATATTAGTATATTAACTAATTACATGACAAAAAGAAAAAAAAGAAAGATAATAAATCAAGCAGGGGTAGAAGCCTATTCGGCAGAAGCCATGTGGCCGTTACTTTATGCATTGTTAGTAATTTCCTTCTTTTTCTCTCTACCAATTTCATTGGTCATAAGCTTCCGAATGGAAGCAATTCCGATTTCCAAAATGAAAAATCAGTGCTGTTCGCTCGCTTCTAGGTCGGAGGGCGATTGGTAAAAGTAGGTGGAATTGACCCTTTTCGGACCACACCAATAAATTTTCGAACTAATAACTGATACCCGCACGCATTCATGCACCCATATCATCATATTTACAAATCATCGAACCAGTCTCTAATTATTTTGCAATCATGAGGGAAATGGGTGGCCCACGATGAAACAAAATAAATCATGAACTTCAGACTTGTTACAAACCATAAAACTTTCACTTGACTTATTAAAAACCATTGAACTTTTCACTCGACGATGCAGAATGGCAATGAGAATGGAGTAGCCCCATTTCGTACCAGAAATTCAAGAAAAGCCTTCACAAAAGTGAGTAATTTTTAATTTTCAAGTGGCAAAATAACCGAGAGCCCAGACACCGTCTTATGTTCAAATTGATTTTTGGAGATTAAGAAAAAAATTATAATCTAGAATAATCTCGAAAAGTTGAATGAAAACAGAAATTATAATGAAATTCTATGCATAACATCAAAATTATTGTCGATCGCGGTCGAGAAGCTGAGAATTAAGGAAAGATTTGAAAAGCAGGGCGATATTCGGCTGAATTTTTATTCTCGAGCAAGGAGCACGTTGACCTTATTTGAGATAAAAATAACCGGATCGAGACATCTAGGCCTGCAAACGTCTTAACCGTGGTGCTTACCGCTCTCATAGAGTTTAGAATGTAATCAAATCAGATAGAAGAAGAAGAAACATTTTACCCTTGCAACCTATATACATCAAAATGTCTGCCTCTTGAAAGGCGTGCAAGTAGACTCATCTCATGAACCGAAATACTAGCCCCAACTAAGGCAGAAGTAATGATGTAATATTTACATGAAACAAAACGTTGACTAAAGACCATACTTTTTATAATGAGAATTGATTGAAAATTTACACCTCTTAAAAGATTAGACCACACCGACCTCTGTGTCCGTCACACCTATGGCATTCCATCAAATATTACATAATATGAAATATAAAAAGTCATAAATTTATGTTTTATGCCTTTTGAAGTCTTACATAGACGAAATTCATTGATAAAATGACGATGTGTAATTTTTTAGAAAAAAAGATTTTTAAATGAACTGCTCCATGTCAGGATGTACTGAATCGATTGATCCAAAATTTTATACACAAGTGTGGATCAATAATTCCAATAAGTAGCCAGAATCTCAGATGTTTACTTCAAGTATTACGTGTATTATGTACACCAAATCAACTTTTGAATGAAAAAAAAAACAGAAAAACGCTGCTATTTCGGAAATTTTGTATGGGAGGGTATGCACATTTTGATTGAACTTGATAAAGGATACCATGACGAATATTATGGAAAAAAAGTGAATCGGACCAGTAATTTAGAAATAGACCAGTAGTTTCAGAAAAAGTTGAATATCTTCTAAACCACTCATCCGATTCCGCTCATCCACAATCCCAGCCAATAGTACTATAAGAGCTACAATTCTAGCAGATTTCAACTTCCTACCTTAATTTTTCAGGCACTTATCGTGCGTATACCGATTACCTTATCATAATAAAAAATGACGATTATTACCAAACCATCTCTAGTTACGTGGCAATATCATGATTTGATTCGATACATATTATCACAAGGAATATTTTGACGTAACAAAATCAATTCGGTCACATAGTTTTTGAGCTATTGAGGAAAAGAGATTTTTGAGAAATTGCTATATCTCGGAAACTACTGCGCCGATTGAGTTAAAATTGCCCCCAAAAATGCTCCAAAGTAATATCAATTAAATGACAAATATTCAGATTTGTGGCTTTAACTTTAGCCCTTTTGCGTCCGAATGGAAGCTTTGTTTTTGGTCGATTTTTCGATTTTCTAATTTTGATGCGAATGATCTAGAATGTCATGAAACGTGAAGAAATGATGTTTTTAGGGTGATGTCTGTATGTATGTATGCACAGATGTGGGTTTTTGGTGACTAATTTTTATAAAACTCAACATAAATACGGTCAAATTTGTAAATACAAATTTGAAATTTTTGCTCATGGTAGCTATAAGTGAGCTCTACTTTGGTGCGTTGCTTCAGCCCCATCTGTACAGTAGTTCCTGAGATATAACAACTTGTTTAAAATTAGTTTTTTCTCAATATCTCAACTGCACCGATTTCAATTTTTTTTTCAAAATGCTCGTTTCGATGGCCTTTACCTAGATCAATCATATCATATTTACCGATTCGTACAAAGTTTGGAGATATTGGCTTTTTTTCTTTTTTTCATTAAACATTTTGCGCACACGATAACTCAAGAGAAAATAGAGATAGCGACTTAAAATTATGTATGCTTCTAGCTTTTTTAATATTTATTTATTTATTTATTTTTGGCACATGTATACCCTCTCGGGTTTTTACATTTTGTTCCCCCCTTTCACCCTTACGAACTACATATATGCTCCAATAGTATACAGCGTTTTACAATATTTTACATAGTACAGCGTACCAACAAAGAAACAAGTGTTATTAAATTATTAGAAGAGAGAAAGTAAGAAAATTATAATGGTACGAATTAAAATAGAAATTGCCCCAGCCTTGGCCGTTTTTCGCTGAGGAATCCAGGGACTTGAATACACAGAGGCACAGGAGACACCCCTCGATGTAACTGGGTGTAACGCCGTTACCTTAACCGCGGGACACGCGAGGCCGCCACCCCCTCGCCGTCGGGCCGGTTGTCGGGAGTACTCGTAGATCATATAGGCCGCAGCACGCGAAATATTTTCCACCCCCCCATCACCTTAAAATAAGAGGCGGAGAGCATAGAGAAGGGAGGCTCGGGTAGATGCAGAAGTTTGCCTATCCCTCCTCCATTCCCCTCATGAGTTTCTCCCATTCTCTGAAAAATTTACAGAGCTCCGGAATCGGCTTCCCCCCCAGCAGCTCTATAATTGTCTCCCCTCTTCCCAAAATCATCCAATCGTCCCATATTTCTTTGAGGACCCCCCCCCCTTAATCATGTCGCAGCTTAGGATGTGCTCCAGGTCTTCCCGCGCTGCCCCACATAGCCTGCAGCTCATATCTTTATACCCCTTATTCCCAGCCCTTCCCAGATTCCCACATCGCAGCCTAGCCCACATTACCTTATCCTCCCAGGTAACCCCCTTTTCTTCCCAATAACAGAAGTCTTCCCCCACCGCGCGCAAAAACTTGTGGTCAGGGTTAAATTTTGACTCCCGTATTTTACGCGAGTCCTTGGACCTAACCTTCTCCTCCCCCCTCTCCAGGTAATCCCCCGCCTTTTCCCTAAAATCTTTACTCTCCAGAGTCCCTTCCCCCAAAATTCCCAAAAATTCCTCACCTCCCCAATCCCTCAGCGCATCACGTACTTCCTTGCCCCACGCCGTGGGGTTCGAGTTCCCTAATGCCCTGAGTTCCTCCTTGAGAGCAACCCTCACCATTCTATCCTTTTCCAACTTGCTAACTCCCCCCAGAAAGTGTAAGGCTCGGCGCCTGGTCTCAAAGATGAGACTCTTCGTGCCACTCTCCGCTCTCCACAGATAGTCTGGTGTGTTCCTCGTGACCCCCATCCCCATCTTGACCACCCTCCCGTGTACACGTTCCATTTCCGGTCTCTTGCTCAACCTCCACCTCCCGCCCATAGATTTCCCATTTTTCCCCCTTCTTTTTCCTACCCCCCCGGTTGAAGACCATAATCTTAGTTTTGTTCACGTTGATCTCCAGTCGATTTGATCGAAAGTACTTTTCGGCCGTGTTTAGCATGCTCTGCAGTCCCGCCTTATCATCCGCGACCGCCACGATGTCATCCGCATACTTTAGGCAGAATACCTTTTCCCCCCCTAATACCGTGCCCCCTTCGCCCTTCCTTTCCCACTTGCCATCAATATCGTCAACAAACAAGTTGAAAAGTATCGGGCTTAGAGGACATCCCTGTCTCACCCCCCGTCCCGTGGAAAATCTCCCAGTGATACCTTCTCCCGCGATGACTTCGTTCTCCGACACCCTGTATATGGCCTTGATCATGTCGTAGAAACGAGCTCTTATTCCTACCCGCCACATTTTTTCCAATAGTAAATCCCTATCTACTGTATCGAAGGCTGCCTTCAAGTCGATGAAAGCAGCATACAGTTTACCCCCCTTCCTCTTAAAGCTGTTCCCAATGAGTGAATTCAGAATGAAGATCTGTTCCCTGGTACCCCTACGCCTTCGGAAGCCGCCCTGGCTCTCATTCAACTTGCCCTCCTTCTCCAGCCAACACCCCAATCTATCGGCCATAATGCTAGCTAGCAGTTTATACCCTAGGTTCAGTAACGATATTCCCCTATAATTTCCCACGTCATTCTCGTCCCCCCCCTTATGAATAGGAAATATGCGANGTTCCCACGTCATTCTCGTCCCCCCCCTTGTGAATAGGAAATATGCGAGCCACTTCCCAACCCTTCATCAATGACCCCGTTTCCCATCCCTTCTGCGTTACCTTCCACAGTTCTACCTCCCAATTTTCCGGGAGATATTTCAGAAATTCTCCGGCGATCTCGTCTTCCCCCGCAGCTTTCCCGTTTTTCAAGGCCTTCAGCGCCCCGCAAAATTCAGCGTAGCTGATGTCCCTATCTAGGGCCTCTACCTCCATCCACTCTTCCATTTTTTCCCATTCCCGATCTTCGTCCCTAGTCAGGTCCGTTCCCCCCAAGATATTGCCCATATGATCGACCCATGCCTCCCCCGGTATTCCCTTCCCTTTCCTTTCAGTTCTCGGGCGACAACCATTGATCGCATCCCAAAAACCCCCCATGCCCCTGCTAGCTCTTACTCTGTTCTCTCTCTCCTCTTTAATTTCTTGCATTCTTTCTTTGGTCATTTTCCTCAGTTTGGCTCTTTCAGTCTTATACATAGTTTTAACCCCTTTCTCATCAGCTCGCAGGTACTTTTTAAGGCACTTGAAGACTTCTGCTCTTTGGAATTTAACTTCATCCCCTAGCCATGCATTCTCATCGGTGTTATGTCCCCCCCTACCCTCTTTACCATGCCTACGTCGAAAGCCACCTCTGCGATTGTGTCCTTCAGTCGCTCCCATCGCGCCTGTGTATCATCCCCATCGCCCTGCGCCACTTGCTTACCCTCAAGAAGGTTGTGGTATGTATCCTTCAGTTGCGATTTCCAGGCGAGTTTGAACTCCTTGCCATTCGCCGGAGGGTGACCTCCAGATGCCCCCTTTTTCCCTTCAACCCCCCCTGTGACCTTTTCGCGAGATCCCCCAGGTCCATGCAGAGTGAAACCGATACCCATATGATCTGAATCGAGCGTCGGCCACACTCTCATTTCCTCAAGCACGTCTGCCCTCCCCTCGTACATGACCAAATCTATCACCGAGCCTTCCACATCCTCCCGCTTCCCCACGTAAGTGACGGTACCCTCCCAGTCCCCCTTGATGGCTCCATTGGCCACTACTAGCCCCTCAAAATCACAGAATTCGATGAGTCTCCTGCCCCCCCGCAATACCTCCTTGTCCCTGGATTTTCTCTGGAAATTCTCAACATCGTCCCCAGCCTGCAGTTGCCCAATTCTGGTATTCAAATCCCCCATTACTATGATAGCCTCCCCCTGGTCCCTCACCTCTTCAATTTTGCCCCTAATTTCCTCCAAAATTTTTTCCAATCCCACATTATTGTATCCAGGAATAAGACGACATTTCCCCCCTCCCCATAATTTGATTCCTGATATGACTACTTCGTTAGTCCAGGAGCTAACTTTTATACCTTCCCCTAGGCTTTTCCTAGTCCCTATTAGTATCCCCCCCATACCTCGCCTTTTTTTCTTCCTCTTAATTGCCCCCTGATGCACCCAATCAAATTCACTTGTTATATTATGCAGTCTCTTCATCAGGGCTTCCTGCTTGTTTCCAACTACATGAGTCTCTAACAGGACTATTATATCAAATTTTTCTATGTCCTTCCAAATCCCCTTAATTTTATTCCCCTTTAANCTCGGGTCTTGATCTCCTCCTCTCGGTGCTTCCAGCCGGTTGGGCTTTTCCCTTTGCACCTCCGTCCTCATCATCAGCCTCNTGTTCCCTCCCCCCTCCCCCCGTCAATTATTGTTATTGTTAATGTTACTCTTATCAATACGCTTATCTCTACTATTGATGATGTCATCTCTCGTAGCGTCCTCTCTCTTTGCTCCAGTCGACTCGTCCCTTCTCTCTAATTCGGCAGTTCTCTCGTTCCATCGGTACTTGGCTCGGTCAACCCAGATGCTTTGCTGGAAGCTCTGGACTCGAGCCGCTCGTCCAAGGGCCCTGGCACCATCCGCCAAGGACTCTAGCCACTCTGCCACATTCTGCTGTCTCAAGGTGAGATCATCGTCAACCCTGACCCCCATCTCATTCAGCGACCTCAGGTGGTTCCCCTTCACTAGCGCTTTTTTCTGCGTGTGAGTGCTCAGGGAAAAGCGGAGATCGCCTGAGGTCTGTCTCCCCATCGATATCACCTGGATACCCAGCCCACAGCGACGCCTAACTAGGGTCACGAAATCCAACGCCTCCGTTCCGTGGTGAGTGTTAAGACCTCGCACCACCACGTCATTCAGCCTCTTGTTCCTCTCTTTTTTCTCACGTTTCCACTCCCCCTCTGCCATCAGCTCCGGGGCCGTCTTCCTCCAGTCAAGTCCATCCAAGGGATCGGAGATCTTTCCGACAGACTCGCCAGGCTCATTCTCTGTGGTACCCGTCCCGCGGCTATGATTAGCCTGCTCATTGGCGTTCACATCGTGGGTTCCCACCCACTCTGCTTGTGAGTTGTTCCTGTGCTCAGCCCCCTGAGAGATCTGAGTCCCCCCAACCTCCTGCTCAAACATTTCTGCATCCCAGCTTCTCTGATCCCTCCCCTCCAGCGAGTTCCTCGTCTCAAGTGGGTCCAATCGGGGCTCCCTTGATTCCAGTGTCCTCCTCAGGGTCAGCTCCAACTCTCTTTTCAGATCATCGAAGCCTTCTGCCACCCAGTTTCTCATCGTCTCGGTCGCGTTCCTCAAGTTCGAGAGTTCCTGTAGGATCTCATCACCATCCTCTCTCGGTTGCGAGGGGGGACATTCTTCCCTTCGACTCGTTCCGCCTCGAACCAAGTGCGTCAGCTCCCTCAGCCTGTTCTCCAGGCTTGAGAACCTTTGCTGTATCCATTGAGTTCCAGCCGACCTTTTACCACACTCCTGACATTCAAAATCGCCGCTTACCTCTGTATTCATCCCCGTTTCGACCACCTCGGGTCTTGATCTCCTCCTCTCGGTGCTTCCAGCCGGTTGGGCTTTTCCCTTTGCACCTCCGTCCTCATCATCAGCCCCCTCAGTTGTCCTCCCCACGCACTGGTTTGTGACCCCCCCTAGGCTGTCCTTACCGTCTTGTTTCTCATCTTCACCTTCCTTCTCATGTCTCATTCCCATCACGAGCGGCTCTGGGTTGTCCACCAGCTCACTCTCCTCACAGTCCGATACAAAATCTATTCGCCAGCTTCTTNATGTGAGTGCTCAAAGAAAACCGAAGATCGCCTGAGGTCTGTCTCCCCATCGATACCACCTGGATACCCAGCCCACAGCGACGCCTAACTAGGGTCACGAAATCCAACGCCTCCGTTCCGTGGTGAGTGTTAAGACCTCGCACCACCACGTCATTCAGCCTCTTGTTCCTCTCTTTTTTCTCACGTTTCCACTCCCCCTCTGCCATCAGCTCCGGGGCCGTCTTCCTCCAGTCAAGTCCATCCAAGGGATCGGAGATCTTTCCGACAGACTCGCCAGGCTCATTCTCTGTGGTACCCGTCCCGCGGCTATGATTAGCCTGCTCATTGGCGTTCACATCGTGGGTTCCCACCCACTCTGCTTGTGAGTTGTTCCTGTGCTCAGCCCCCTGAGAGATCTGAGTCCCCCCAACCTCCTGCTCAAACATTTCTGCATCCCAGCTTCTCTGATCCCTCCCCTCCAGCGAGTTCCTCGTCTCAAGTGGGTCCAATCGGGGCTCCCTTGATTCCAGTGTCCTCCTCAGGGTCAGCTCCAACTCTCTTTTCAGATCATCGAAGCCTTCTGCCACCCAGTTTCTCATCGTCTCGGTCGCGTTCCTCAAGTTCGAGAGTTCCTGTAGGATCTCATCACCATCCTCTCTCGGTTGCGAGGGGGGGCATTCTTCCCTTCGACTCGTTCCGCCTCGAACCAAGCGCGTCAGCTCCCTCAGCCTGTTCCCCAGGCTTGAGGACCTTTGCTGTATCCACTGAGTTCTAGCCGACCTTTTATCACACTCCTGACATTCAAAATCGCCGCTTACCTCTGTATTCATCCCCGTTTCGACCACCTCGGGTCTTGATCTCCTCCTCTCGGTGCTTCCAGCCGGTTGGGCTTTTCCCTTTGCACCTCCGTCCTCATCATCAGCCCCCTCAGTTGTCCTCCCCACGCACTGGTTTGTGACCCCCCCTAGGCTGTCCTTACCGCCTTGTTTCTCATCTTCACCTTCCTTCTCATGTCTCATTCCCATCACGAGCGGCTCTGGGTTGTCCACCAGCTCACTCTCCTCACAGTCCGATACAAAATCTATTCGCCAGCTTCTTCTACTCCCCCCTGGAACACTGTTGCTTCTCCTGGCCCTCCCATCTGTCTTGTCAGGTGTTCCTCCCTTTTCGTGGTCTTCCCTTTGTCTTCTTTCCCATTCCTCTGGCTGTGCGAGTCTCTTGTGCCCTTGACGAGTTCCCCTCTCTGACTGTCGAGTTACACTGGCTACTGGCGCCATCTCCCGACTGCGAGGGTAACCCGCTTCCCGCGGCGTCCCCCTGCCTCTCCCGCTCAAACACACTCCCCTTACCTCCCTTCACGCCCTCACCGCCCATGGTCACTCTAACCCTCACACTGCGGCCAATTACCAAAACCAGGATATCTTATTGGTACCCAAACCCCCACACGAGATAACACTTCCTCGGCTGATCAACGTGATTAAGAACACTATTCAATCAATTCGGCCCCCACTTGGTCGAGAATAAACACAATAATTGCGAAAAAACCGCAGACCCACGCTCAACCGCGTCCAACACATACGACGGTCCTCCATAACCTCAGCTTTTTTAATATGAAAGGTTTGTATTTTGAATGGGTGCAATCGACCAAGGGGTTCTGGAGATATTCAAGTTTTTGTATAAATTTATTTCTTCAAATATCTCATGGACTACTCGACGGATTTCAACATTTTCTTCTCAAAGTACTCGTCTCGGCGGCCACTATCTAGATCAATCAAAATATGTATATCCGTTCATCCAGTTTCCGAGATATTCCCGTTTTTCTTTTTTTTTTTCATTCCTGTGCGCACTATAACTTGAGACAAAAAGAAGATGGCAAGTTGAAATTTTGTATGATTATATATCTCATAATATTAAAGGTAGGTATTTTGAATGGGCGTAATCGGCTCAGTGGTTTGGGAGATATTAATTTTTTTAAAAGGATAAATATCTTCTGCTGAACACCTTACAGAGTGTAGATGCCTATCCCATGGACTGGGGGTGAGGCAATATGTTTAAATTGGATCAAAAATTGGACGATGTCATTCATTCTGAATCATCGGATAGTTCTTTCTCAGTGACATTGTGGATATCTTCTTTGAGCGGAATTTGTATGTTTTTTTTGTGGAAAATGGCACGTATTATATAAATTGTCTTTCTGCAACAATCTCCATACCCATTTCTTTTATTATAGTCCATCAGAATGAGGTCAGTTACTTAATTCAGTATTATTCTGTTTTTCTATTTTATCATCCTTAATAAGTTTTTTCCCCTCATTTGCCCTCTGACTCGATCTCTATTATTTCATTCAATTAGATTTTGCCGTGGTAACTGATTTGTCCAGCCCCATAAACATGCCATACATAATTTCGGGATTCTGGATCCATAAATTCTTCTTACCTCCCGTTCTCCTTCGTAGATTCGCTTTTCAGTACTGCGTTGCCAATGTATATTAACTGTGGATTTATTCATGTATTTATTTATATTATTGCATTGTTATCATTCTATATCAATCTGTATAGGTAAATTGATTGTTTAAGGGCTCCCGGGTGTCGTTGAGAGTAGTATGACTACACTATCAATTCAGAGATTTTTAATCATAAAATTTGATGATCAAATTGTGTGAAAAGAAAATCGAAAAATTCAAGGATATTGGATCATGTGAATCATCATTTAATTCAAATCGTAATTCGAATAATCTAAATTTTTTCATTCTTGTACGCACGATATTTTGAGAAACAAGCAGGGGTTCAAGCCTATTCGACAGAAGGCATGCGACCGTTACTTTGTGTCTTATTAGTCTTTTTCTTTCTTTTATTTCTCCCAATTCCACTGGTAGTAAACTTCCGAATGGATCCGTACCACTTCCCTGTTCCTAAGACAGGCATACGTATGCAACCATATTAATTCGATTTCGATGTGGAAATTATTAACCAACACTTGATATTGAAGAAATTTAACCTTGAAAATTAGATATTGGATTGCTGGATCCGAGATTGCTTGATGAGTGCGCCTATTAATAATTTTCTAAATCTGGTATTGCTGATTATCGTTATGATTTTCAACCATCTCATTTTTTTATAAAATATGCCCAAAGCAGATTTTTTTTTGGTCGAATCCTCGTTTTTCTAATTTTGATTTCAAATGGTCAAGAATGTTATGAAACATGAAGAAATGATGTCTTTAGGGTCATGTCTGTATGTATGACTTTAGTGCGTTGTTTTATCCCGATCGGTCCAATAGTTCCGGACATATAACAACTTGTTTTTTAGTTTTTTTCAAAGATTTTAGATATCCTGGGAAATTTTTCGGAAGTGTCTTCAAACAATTCATTTTCTTCGTAAAATACGAGAAGAAAATCGAATGAGAAACCATCAATATTTTCTACTACACATAAAATCATTTTATTAAAAAAAAAATTTGTATTTAACCTTTTGATAAAACGGATTTATACAAAAAAAAAAAGAATATCTTCCAAACCACTGGGCCGATTGCGCCAATTCTAAATACGGATCTTTGATATTATGGGAGGTATAATCATACCAAATTTCAACTTGATATCTTCTTTTTGTCTTACGCTATCGTGCGCACAAGAATGAAAAAAAAAGAAAACACGCAGAGGTTCGAGCCCGTCCGACAGAAGACATGTGACCGTTACTTCATCTGTTATTTGCCTTTTTTATTTTTCATTTCTACCAATTGCATTGGTAGTAGGCTTCCGAATGGATTCGTAGGAACTTCATTATTTGGATTAAAAATCGACAATTTCTATCAAATTTTATGATTTTAAGCAAGCTATACTCTACAAAGAGAAAAATAG
Source organism: Diachasma alloeum (assembly GCF_001412515.2). Lineage (NCBI taxonomy): Eukaryota > Metazoa > Arthropoda > Insecta > Hymenoptera > Braconidae > Diachasma > Diachasma alloeum. The sequence continues at coordinate 75,515 of NW_021681057.1, forward strand.
TGACTGATGATTCAAAAACCATACTTTTGTTAAATTTCTGCAATAATTTCGACTCATTACCTCACACCCTGTCCTTGTGACAGGCATCCATATTCGACAGGGTGTTTAGAAGATATTCAACCTTCCGGTAAAATGGATTTATACAAAAAATTTAATATCTCCAGAACCACTCGGCCGATTGCGCCCATCCAAAACATGAATCTTGAATATCTTGAGATCTATGACCATACCAAATTTCACATTGCTATTACCATTTTTCATCAAGTTATCATACATACACGGAGGAAATACAAAAAAAAACAGAAAAACGAAAATATCTCTGAATCTTTGTGATGACGGGTATATATATTTTTATTGATCTTTATAGTGGCCACCGAGACGAGTATTTTGAAAAAGGAAAAATTAAAATCCGTGGAGCAGTTCTTGAGATATTTGACAAAACATATTTATACAAAAGGGCAAATATCTCAGGAACCGCAAGGCCGATTGCGCCGATCGAAAATAATAATCTTTATTATTGTAAGAGTTAGTACCACACCAAATTTCAACTCGCTAAGCCAATTTTTCCTCAAGTTCTCGTGCGAACAACAGTTTCAGCGAAAAAACAGACAAACGGCAATATTTCCGAAACTTCCTATGATCGGCATATAAGTTTTGATTGGTCTGGATAGAGGTCATCGAGCTGAGTATTTTGAAACAAAAAAGTATCAAATCGGTACAGTAGTTTCCGAGATATTGATTAAAAACGAAATTTAAACAACTTGATATATCTAAGGAACTACTGGGGAGTTTGCGCTGAACCAGCGCGTCAAAATAAAGTTTATTCATAGCTATCAGGGGCCAAAATTTCAGATTTCTAACTACCGATTTCACCGTATTTATGTTGAATTTTCGACATAAATACGGTTTGTCACACACATACATACAGACATGACTGTAAAAACATAATTTCTCCACGTTTCATGACATTCTACATTATTTCCGATCAAAATTAGCGAATCGAAAAATCCGTCAATTACAAGGCTTCAATTCAGAAGCAAAAAACGGGAATATCTCGGAAACTTTGTCTGAACGGGTATACATATTTTGATTGATCTAGATAGTGGCCTCCGCGAGGAGTATTTTGAAAAAAAATTGAAATCCGTTGATCAGCTTATGAGATATTTGAAGAAATCAATTTATACAAAAACTTGAATATCTCCAGAACCCCTTGGCCGAATGCGCCCATCCAAAATACAACCCTTTTGTTGCGTACCAACATTTTCTAATATTTAATTTTTATTGTAACAAAAATCGATTTTAGTAAAATTCCAAAATCTCATGAAAACATCTACTTTCAACTTCTGAAAACTAAACAGACTTCGGCTAGGCGTAAACAACATCATAAATTATTCGAAATATTTAAGAGAAAATCAAAATTTCAAGATTCTCAAGAAAAGTCACGTACGAAACAAAATTTTGGACAATAGTCCCTTTTTGCTTCCGAATGGAAGCATTGTAATCACTTTTTTTTCGATTCTCCAATTTTGCATGAATATGACTCAGGGTGGTCTGAAACGCCGACATTTGATATTTTTAGCCGATGTCCGTATGTATGTGTGTGCGTGTGTATGTATGTGTGTGTGTTCGTCCAGAAACATGTTAATAACTCCAAGACTATTCCCGCGAAAGGGCTGAAATTCTGGCTCATGATAGGTTTTGATGACATACAAATTTGTGCAAAANGTTGACGACATACAAATTTGTGCAAAATTTCAGCTTGATCGGTTGAATGGTTCCTGAGATATGGCGTTTTCTCAAAAATCGTTTTTTGTGAATAT
>NW_021681058.1:0-2067 GCF_001412515.2 Diachasma alloeum
TGGAAAGTGAACGTGTGGGGAGGAATAGTGGGTGACCGAGTCCTACTTTTCCAGCTACCAGATTATGTGAATGTGAGTATTCATTAAGCCCGCATTCGCACATATACGACATCGAGGCGGCAAAATAATGATTTTTTTCCATTTTTGTTTTTCTTCAGGGTCAACAGTACCTCGCATTAATCACGCAGACTCTTCCTGAAATGCTGGACGATGTACCACTTGCAGGTAGACCTCGGTGGTTCCAGCAGGATGGAGCGCCCCCTCACTGTGCTCGAGACGTCACCGCCTTTTTAAATGCTCAGTTCCCTGGACGTTGGTTCGGTCGTTATGGCCCACTTCACTGGCCTGCATGGTAAGATTACTCGAGAAAAATAAAGTGTTCCGGAAAATAATGAATTTCCATTGTCATTAGATCCCCGGACTTGACGCCGCTAGACTTCTTCCTTTGGGGCTATCTAAAGGACCAAGTCTACGAGACCGAGCCGGAGACCGTGGAGGAATTGCTGCAATGTCAGTGCTGAGATGCTCCAATGAGTGAGGATGGATGTCCTTCGAAGGATTCATGCCTGCGTGGCTGCTGGAGGAGGCCATTTCCAGCACCTGCCAGCATGAGCTGCATTCACAATCGGCCCTTCTCAGGGCCATCAAAAATAAAACGTAGCGCAACAAAATAGTTTTGCTCTGGTTTCTTCTTCTTTGGTCATTAGGCCTGTCACCCATCTATCCACTTTCAAACTCCCCATTCTTATCCCCACTCTTCCAAAACAATTTCCAAAACCCAAAGAGGAAATTGATTTTTTTTTCCATTGTTTTTCTTTTCATGTCGGTTATTAGGCACGTCATCTATCCTCTCATCTACTCATAAAACCCCCATCTTCATCGCCGTGCGTCCAAAATCATTTCCAAAAGCAAAAAAAGAAATTAAAATTGAAATTATTAGGATTTTTTTCTTTTGTTTTTCGTTTTTTCTTATGTCGGTTATGAGCACGTCCTCCACCTATCCTCCCATCGACACCCAAACCCCCCATCTTTATCACCGCGTGTCCAAAATCATTTCCAAAAGCAAAAAAAGAAATTAAAATTGAAATTATTAGGATTTTTTTCTTTTGTTTTTCGTTTTTTCTTATGTCGGTTATGAGCACGTCCTCCACCTATCCTCCCATCGACACCCAAACCCCCCATCTTTATCACCGCGTGTCCAAAATCATTTCCAAAAGCGAAAAAGTCAATTAAAATTAAAATTTTTTTTTTGTTTTTCTTTTTTTTTATGTCGGTAATGAGTTCGTCTTCCACCTATCCTCCCATCGACACCCAAACCCCCCATCTTTATCACCGCTCGTCCAAAATCATTTCCAAAAGCGAAAAAGTAAATTAAAATTAAAATTTTTTTTTTGTTTTTCTTTTTTTTTATGTCGGTAATGAGTTCGTCTTCCACCTATCCTCCCATCGACACCCAAACCCCCCATCTTTATCACCGCTCGTCCAAAATCATTTCCAAAAGCGAAAAAGTAAATTAAAATTAAAATTTTTTTTTTGTTTTTCTTTTTTTTTATGTCGGTAATGAGTTCGTCTTCCACCTATCCTCCCATCGACACCCAAACCCCCCATCTTTATCACCGCTCGTCCAAAATCATTTCCAAAAGCGAAAAACAGAATGAAAATGAAAATTATTTCTTTTTCTTTTCTTTTTCTTTTTTTTTTTTTCATGTCGGTTATGAGCATGTATCCCACTTATCCTCCCATCGACTCACAAACCTCCCACCATTATCGCCGCGCGTTCAAAATCATTTCCAAAACGCCAAAAAAAAATTAAAATTTTAATTATTGTTTTATTTTTATTTTTTTTTATGTCGATAATTGTCACGTCCTCTATCAATCCTCTTATCCAGTCATAAACCTCCCATCTTTATCACCGCGTGTCCAAAAGCATTTCCAAAAGCAAGAAACGAAATTGAAATTGAAAAATTTTTTTTGTCTTTGTTTTTTGTTTTTTTCCTCCATTTTTGGTTTTATTTTCATGTCGGTAATCAGTCACGTCATTCATCAATCCTCCTATCGACTCACAAA
>NW_021681058.1:2077-2400 GCF_001412515.2 Diachasma alloeum
TTTTTTTTTCTTTGTTTTTTGTTTTTTTCCTCCATTTTTGGTTTTATTTTCATGTCGGTAATCAGTCACGTCATTCATCAATCCTCCTATCGACTCACAAACCTTCCATCTTTATCGCCGCACGTCCAAAATCGTTTCCAAAACCCAAGAAAAGAAATTAAAATTGGAATCATTATTTTTTTTCTTTGTTTTTTTTTTTTTTAATGTCAGTAATCCCACACGTCATTCATCTATCCTCTCATCAACTCAGAAACCTCCAATCTTTATCGCCGCGCGTCCAAAATCATCTCTAAAACCCAAAAAAACAAATTAAAATTGGAATT
>NW_021681058.1:2624-3124 GCF_001412515.2 Diachasma alloeum
AAAAAAACAAATTAAAATTGGAATTATTGTTTTTTTTTCTTTGTTTTTCGTTTTTCTTATGTTAGTAATCACACACGTCATTCATCTATCCTCCTATCAACTCACAAACCTCCCATCTTTATCGCCGCGCTTTCAAAATCATTTCCAAAACCCAAAAAAACAAATTAAAATTGGAATTATTGTTTTTTTTTCTTTGTTTTTCGTTTTTCTTATGTCAGTAATCACACACGTCATTCATCTATCCTCCCATCGACTTAAAAACCTCCCATCTTTATCGCCGCACTTCCAAAATCATTTCCAAAATCCAAAAAAACTAATTAAAATTGAAATTATTATTTTTTTCCCTTTGTTTTTGGTTTTTTTCATGTCAGTAATCAGACACATCATCCATCAATCCTCCCATCGACTCACCAACCTTCCATCTTTATCGCCGCGCATCCAAAATCATTTCCAAAACTCAAAAAAGAAATTAAAATTGGAAGTATTATTTTTTTTCATTC
>NW_021681058.1:3322-3627 GCF_001412515.2 Diachasma alloeum
ATTAAAATTGGAATTATTGTTTTTTTTTCTTTGTTTTTCGTTTTTCTTATGCCAGTAATCACACACGTCATTCATCTATCCTCCCATCAACTCACAAACCTCCCATCTTTATCATTTCTAAAACCCAAAAAAACAAATTAAAATTGGAATTATAATTTTTTTCCTTTTGTTTTTTGTTTTTTTTCCTCCGTTTTTGATTTTCTTTTCATGTAGGTAATCAGACACGTCATCCATCAACCCTCCCACCGACTCATAAACCTCCTATCTCCATCGCCGCGCGTCCAAAATCATTTCCAAAATCAAAA
>NW_021681058.1:3691-3797 GCF_001412515.2 Diachasma alloeum
CCGCGCTTCCAAAATCATTTCCAAAACCCAAAAAAACAAATTAAAATTGGAATTATTGTTTTTTTTCTTTGTTTTTTGTTTTTCTTATGCCAGTAATCACACACGT
>NW_021681058.1:3963-5430 GCF_001412515.2 Diachasma alloeum
AGGATATTAAAATTGGAGTTATAATTTTTTATTTTGTTTTTCGTTTTTTCTTTATCTCGGTAATCTGACACATCATCCATTCATCCTCTCATCAACTCACAACCATTTTTTTTCATTGCTGCGCGTCCAAAATCATTTTCAAAAACCAGAAAACAAATAACATTCGAATTATAATTTTTTTTCCTTTGTTTTTTGTTTTTTTCATGTCGGTAATCTGACAAGTCATTCATCAATCTTCCCATCGACTCACAACCTCTCCATCTTTATCGTCACGCATCCAAAATATTTTCCAAAACTCAAAAAAGAAATTAAAATAGCAATCTTTTTCTTATTTGTTTTTCTTATTTTTCGATGTCGGCAATGAGACACGTCATCGAGACCTACTAGAAATAAAAGAAAAAAAAAATTCTTTGGTTTTTTAATTTAAGTTTTTTTGAAATTAATTCTCCGCGATAATGGGCCGGAAGGGGTGGAGTGGGTAGGTGACGATGTACTACATAAAAAACCAATTTTTTTTTAATACGAACATTTTGAAAAAATCTTTTTCGCCCCTGGAATAAGTAGTAACAGAATTAAAAAAATTAAAAGTCAGACAACATTAAAAAATCAAAATCCAAAAAAAAAATGGCCTGATCCAAAAACCGAAGGGGAACTTTCGATTCCAAAAATCATCCTCTACAATACCCTCCGAGGAAAGTGATCGGTTACGGGACACCCTGTATATATATATAGGGGAGGGTGGGGCAAAACGGTCCCCCTTCAATTGTCAATAACTTGTGAATGACATTGTGAAAATGCCTAGTTTCAACTTCATTTTGAAGATAATTTTTCATTCTTCAAAACGAGCTCTAACTCATCCCAATCGGATTATTGAATCGGAAAATATTGACGATTGAAGGGGGGCCGTTTTGCCCCATCCTCCCCTATATTATATGTTATACCACACCGAAGGCTACGGCGCGCGGGGCGCCCCTCATACGCTAGTTAGAAAAAAATACAAATGGGGCAAAATGGGTCTGTGAGCCAGTTCGCAGATTGATCTCCCCCCCCACGCTCATTAGGAAAACAGTGGGGCAAAATGGGCCTGTTACCTATTTCCCAAATTGACCCCTCCCTGCCGCTGATTAAGAAAACCGTGGGGCAAAATGGGTTTGTTTATCATTTTCCGAGTTGACACTCCCCTATGAAACCAAAAATAATCGATTTCAAAATCCAACAGAAGGAGCAGAATGGGTTCGTGAGCAATTTCCCGCATTGACACTCCCCCCCCTGCAACCTCTCTCGATCATTAAGAAAATAATTGGGTAAAATGGGTTTGTTTGTCATCTCCCGAGTTGCCTCCCCCCCACGGTCGCACTCATTAGGAAAAAATGGGGCAAAATGGGTTTGTTTGTCGTTTCCCGACTTGACATCCGTCCCCTCGCTCATAACAAAAAAAAATGCAAATGGGGCAAAATGGGTTTGTTT
>NW_021681058.1:6136-10980 GCF_001412515.2 Diachasma alloeum
TGCTACCGAGTGATCAAGTGTCAAAGAACGATTGTTATTTGTGTGAGGTGCGTAAGTGAATAGTTGGGACTTTTTTTTTCTTTTGTGGCTCTTGAAACCCCTTGTACCTCATTTATTTCACCCCTCGTGACCATTATGACCCTCGTATCTTTTTCAAAACTTGTTCATAGAAGAAAACAATAAAAAACATAGTTCAAACTGGGATCCTCGTGATCGTAATCCCATCCCTCCCAATTCTTCCCTATTAAGCTTCACTGAAGAGAAGAAGAATAATTAATTGAATGGACTTCTGATGTTAATTATTCTTTCTTCTAATTAGTATTTCAATCGTCTAGTCGACATGACTCTCAGTCAATCTTTATCGCTCGACCCATGGAACTATTTGCTGAGAATCATATAGGTTTCATCTCAACATTTTTTACTCCTGTTCCTCTCGATTGAACACAAAATTTTATTTTCATCACGCTGTATCGGAGAAGTAACTTTCCTACACATTGTGATGAAAAATTTTGTTCGTAACTCGTGAAAAAAGTGATTCTTGGCTCGTGAAATTATATCACTCACCTTCCGCTCGTGATATAAACCTCCCACTCGCCAAAAACCACTTTTTTGCACTCGTTACAAAATATACTATTTCTCTCTCATGAAAAAAAAAAAATTTTATTTGACGGGGATTTGAACTCGCGACGCAAGTAAAATCGGCGTGTGGTGGGAGATCTAATCCGCGTGAGGGGAAGGGACGCAACAGCGCCGCGCGCGGCTTCCATTGGAACTTGTCCCCTGTTTCGGTGTCGGCGACATCAAAGCTTCATCATACCTCCCTGTATCATACCTTAATGTTATGAGGGCGATCACCACGCCACCATCCGTAAATAGCGGTCCCAATGCGGTACAGCGTAGCAAGTCGGCCACAGCCGCAAGGTTAGGTAGAGGTTAGATGGCGGAGTAAACCAAAGGGTTTAAAATACCTTAAATATAAAAAAACAAAAAAAAAACGAATGCCTCCATTCAGTATATCGTCTGTAGTGGTGAACTGAGACAACCGTGTATAAACATCATCATTATTTTTTTTCGCCATTTGCAAAAAGCAATCAGTTCTGACTTCTTTGGAGAACTGAACAGTGGTTTTAATACTCTTATACCTTACACCGTTATACTGTCTGGCAACGTGTACTTACGGTAACACTGATTACATAAATGGTAATAAAAATCATCCCCAGCATTTTGCAATCGTTCGAGAACTACATCATTTCGCTGTCCAGCAGCCTCCCTGATTTTCTGACGACCTAGAGATCCACTCATTAATTTTCCTTCCCCAGAACGACAAATGATGCACACTTTGAAATTGTCCTCATCGCTCTTTTTATTCTCGGCTCGTACACGAATTCCTGCCATAGTAGCTGCCCTTAGTTTTCTGTCTAGTCTATTCATTCGTGATGGCTAAAATACATGGTAACTGGTAAACAACCTTATTTTTTCACTACTCGTACTCCCGAAACTCTTCGTATTCACTTAATTCGATTCAATTTGAAACAAAAATCGCTGCTCGATCCTATCGCGACTAAAGACGACGAGAGACAGAAGTTTTTCGACGAGGTTTAACAAAAAAAAAAAAAACAATAAAAGAGATTTTCCAAGAATAGAATGGATAGAATCAAAACGTAACAGCAATAGGTGTATGCAGTCGACGACAACAAACAACAACATAACACCGCTAACGTCGGCCCGGGCAGCGCGACCGTAGCCGCTCGCATGACTTCCCCAGCCAAGGGCACGTCTCTTATCATACCTCTGCCAAAAATGAAGCTATCGAGAAAAATAAAAAACCATTTTGTTCGTCTTGAGAAGACAAACAAATTTTGAAGGAACTTTTTTCCGTAGCTCCCATAACTTGAGAGTTATTAGCGTTTAAACAATTAAATTGTTTATAACAATGGCAAAGGCAACTCTCACGGAAAAATAACTGCGATATTCGTGTTCTACGACCCCGAATTAGTCTAAATCAACATAGTTTTCCCGTAGACCTCATTTTCGGGATAAAACCACGGTGGGCGTATGGACTATACGGTCACTACTCAAAATTTGAGATCGTTAAATAAATTATAACTACATTATAGCCACACGAGTAAGCTGATCACCTAAAAATAGAAAAATAGCAATATCTCGAAAACTTTCAATGCAACGGTACTTATATTTTAATTTTCTCAGATAGCCACTATTATAACGAATATTTAAAAAAAATTGAATTCGGCTGAGTGGTTTTTGAGATATGAAAGAAAAAATTTTCACATACAAAGTTGAATATCTTCGTAACTACTCGTTCGATTTCGCCCATTCAAAATACCAAACTTTGTTACCATGAGACCTACAATCATACAAAGTTTGAAGTTTCTATTTCAATTATTTTTCAAGTTATCGTGGTAACAAGCGATTTCGTAAAAAAAAATGAAAAAATGACAATAAAATTCAATTCTCCGTAGCGGGGTGATTGAACTTCTATACAGTAAGATAGGTCTCATCTTGACAAATATTTTGAAAAAAAAAAATGAAATTGGTCAAGCCGTTCCTGAGATATTTGCGAAAAACGATTTTTGAGAAATCGCTATATCTCAGGAACTACTTAACCGATCAGGCTGAGATTTAGCACAGATTTGTATCTCGTTAGTACCAGCTATGAGCCAAAATTGCAATTTTTTTGTAATTACGGTTTTGAAGTTATTGACACATTTCTGGACAAACGCACACACATACACACATACATACAGACATCATCTCAAAACATATCTCGACGTTTCAGATCACTCTGAGTTATATCCAAGCAAAATTAGAGAATCGAAAAAAATTGCATTTTCAAAGCTTCCATTCGGAAGCAAAAAAGAAAAAAATCGATATATCTCCAGAACTTTATATGAACGGGTATATATATTTTGATTAAGATAAAGGACATCAAGACGAACATTTTGAAAAAAAAATATTGCAATAATTTAACTCGTCATAGAGACATTCGAGAAATTAGGTTTACATACAAAGTTGAATCTCTCTGAAACTAATTATTCGATTTAGCCCAGATTCAATACGAACCATTGTAATTATCAGAGGCACCTCCGTGCCAAATTTCAAGTTGATATTTCGATTTTTGCGTCTACTAGAGACCGAACAACGATTTCGAGGTAAAAATAGAAAAATCGATATATCTCCAAAACTTTATATGAACGGGTATATATATTTTGATTGACTGAGATAACATTTTAAAGAAAAAAATATTGAAATCGGTTGCATATTTTTCAAGGTATTTGGGAAAAAGCGTAAAAAAACAAATCGCTATTTCTCAAAAACTAGCTGGACGGATTCAGCTGAACTTTGGCATAGAGTTAGTCGCAAATTATACAAATAAACTGACAAAATTTCAAATTATTTGGGATGATTTTGCCCGTTTATTCGTCAATTTTAAGAAAAAGTGACCACCGACATGATCACACACAGACATGGTCCTCAAACTTCATATTTTCCCGTTTCAGACCATTTTGCATCGTTTCCAAGCAAAATTAACGAGTCGAAAAATCGATCGAATGCAATGCTTCCATTCGGAAGCAACAATGTATTTGTTTTTACATATGAAATTAAATTTCTTGTGGAAAGAATTTTCTAGGCCTTGGGTACACCCAAGAGTGCTCAAAGGGAGCACTCAATGCATGTTACCGGCCTTGAAAGAAGTGATAAATTTTTTTTTTATCGTTATTTTACATCGCTTCGACCCGGTTAGGGTATACTGCGATGATGATCGAGACTTTAAATGGTTAGATCGCACCATTCTACCCGGTCGGGATTTGAACTCGGAACCTTTCACATGTGAGGCAACGAACTTACCCACTGCGCCAAGCCACCGGGCGAAGTGATAAATGAACACGTGGAAATAATTTTGAGGGTCGAAGTGGTTGACCCGCAATAAAGTAACAATACGTTCATTGCACCAACTTTTAATTATTTATTCAAGATTTTCCGACTGAATTTGCTTCTTCGAGAATTCATTTGTGCACGGAACTAGATTGAAAAATATCTGTGGAATTCATCATTCATTCACCATATTCAATTTGTAAATTCCCGGGCTTCATGGGCGCGTCATGGAATGACTGAAAAATGAAAAGGTGATTTTCGAAGCAGATAAAATGAGCCAAAATTGTATAATTCCTGATAGTGATGAAGAGTTAGGCAGTGAGGAGGATTTATTTACTGATGAGGAGATCGCACACCCCCACTCGCCTCCCCTCCACCCCCAAACTTCATCACGCACCTATCATATAAAATAGTATACGCAACACGTGCGGACAGCAGGCGGTATCACTCAGGCGGTTGCGCCGCCCTCGTGAGTAACCGCCTGCTTTCCGCACTAGTTGCGTCATGTACTATTTCCGGAAGTATCGAGATACGCGGCAACGTATCGGTCAAGAAAAGTTTTGACTCCGATTGTACAAAACATCAGGCCGATCGCTGCCGTGTATCTATACACGAAGCAACTACCGCCTCCACTACCTCCGAATCATATCCATTAAATAAAATACAAACGTGACGAGCTACATGAAAAATACTCTTAGTTACATTATATAAATTGGCCACAAGCTTTTCATTGATGTAACTATTTTTTTGTACGAAGCAATATTCAAAAAAATACGCGCATAGCAACGGGTTCATATGCACATTCTCGCATTTCACATCAACTCCTATCATTTTTTTGTTACGGAGTTGGTAGCAGTGCAATACAACCACACGCACCAAGGAGAGAAGCCCGGGAATTTACAAATTGAATATGGTGCATGAATGATGAATTCCACAGATATTTTTCAATC
>NW_021681058.1:12200-22645 GCF_001412515.2 Diachasma alloeum
GGGGGGGTGGAGAAAAATCGCGCAAAAAAAATTATTCTCTAATATTTAGAAAAAATACTCATTTTCTTTTTTCTTTCAGTTGGCTTTTTCTTGATAGCATTTCTCTGCTTCCTGAGCGTTTCGAAGTATATTATCTATTAGTATTTCATCGTGTTCACTAAACATATCTTCTTGTGTATTCATATTTCACTTTTTGAGTTAATTATTTATTATTATGTAGTTTATTTTTTAGCTTTTTGCACTGCGATTTGTTCGTTAAATAGTGTCTAATGGATCAGCTGATCGGTGTATGGTTGGGATAATGGGTTATGTTTGTACCGCAAGATGTTGCTAGGGGTTATTGAGAACGTGTAAAATACCAGTAAAATAGCATAGGACGCGTGTAAAACTGGGAACGTCTGTTAAGTGAAGAACGATTGGTGGTGCGTGTAAAATTCGACTTACCGACCTCCAAACGCCCCTGTTAACCTGCACTTTACACACACGCATGACATAAAATATATCACAATTTGCATTGGATTTTACATCACACAGGAGCACCTAAAAAATATGATTGTACAGTAAAAAAAAAGAAAAAAAATGAAATTTTGAAAGAGCGTTTTTAATGAAGATTAAGAAATAAGTCCGATAGAAAGGAAATAGTGAATGGATAATTCATCATGGCAACCAGCGATCTGACAGGCATTGGCTACTGAGACAAATGACGACTGAACAGCCATTAGATACTGTAATAGTATATTTCGTAACGAATGCAAAAAACATTTTTTCACGAGTTACGAACAATATTTTTCATCACAATGTGGTGGAAATTGGAGTTTTAGGCACGCGGAGCGTGCCGAAAAGTTCACTTTTCGTCACAACGTGATGAAAATGATTAATTTGTAATTTCCTCCCTATTGGGTTTATTTCCCAATATTATTCAAAAATGCTCTTTGAAAATGTTCAGTTTTTTTCATTATTTTTTTAATTGTACAATCGTAATTTTTGGAGACTCCAGGGCTGTGTCAAAGTGAATAGCAATTTCAGACCATTTGAGATTATTGAAATAAAAAAAAACCAAGATCACGTTGGAAAGATAATCCACCCGGGCCTTAAAAAAAACAAATAATTTTTGGAATTTTTGAATTTTCTCTTCCAAAGTGTACTTTTGTTTTTGGCATTGTAATAGAACGGCAAAGTTAATTGATTTTCCTGGCATCCTAAAATCCAGCTTCTCGTCACAATAACATTTATATTAATTAAATTTAAAAGATCATACTCCATATAAGATGATATAGATGACTAATTTACTTATTAAAATTACTCTCATCTTTTATGATCTTTTTTTATCAAAGTTATTCATGTTTAACGCCAAGAGCCAGTTCTTCTGAAACGGACCAGTATTTATAGGCCTGTTTATTCAAGAATCTGCAGGATATATTTATTACTTTCTTCAAAATAGAAACTTTTTGGAAAAATAAGGAATAAATTTTGATAAATATTATTAGTTATTATATTCATTTGAGCTATAAAAAGTGATGACCTATTCACGTAAAGTGTCCAAAACTCCTAGGAGAATCAACATAAGAAAGAAGTGACAGGAAATTTAATAGCTGTAAAATGAAAAGGTTTATACCCTAATAAACAGACAGACAGGATTGAGCATATCTCAAAGACGGAAGTTTTCGAGATGACATGGTTAAATACTTAGGGGATCCAGAGGTAATTTACCTCTGGGTCGTAGAAAATGTCAAGATGTGTCAGACGCCTACTTAACCCTACAGTTCCCTTTAATCTCGAGCAACAGGGTTCATAAAAATTATCAAAATTTCTTGTGGGTCAAACTGGAGAAGCAGGCGGATTCGAAGCATCAAATGGGAGAGAAAAGACACAAGCAGCGCGACCAAAACCATTTGACAGATTACATATAACTGCTACCCTTCACGTATTTTTTTTCTCCTATTTTCATTTCTACTAATTTTATTTATAATTTTATTAGTAGGCTTCCGAATGGATCCCAATGTATGTTTGCAAAAAATGAAGGCATAAGGATTACCATTTTTTGAAAATATTAAGGCTAATGTCACTCATACTTCATGACAAAGAATGAATTTTTTGTCCTCAAGAATTTTGGGTGAATTGTTCCATCTTAAGAACTATCAAATATATCGATCTGAAATTTGATATGGGAATGTTCCTTGATAATCCTAACTAGAAGCCAAAGTTTCAAAAGGTTTCCCTGACTTTTACCCATGGCATAGTGCGCAAAAGTGAATTCCGACCAAAAAAATACAGGAACGACGATATCTCGACAAATTTCAATGAGATGGTATCGATATTTTGTTCTATCTAGATAGATGATATCATAACGCACATTTTGAAAAAAAATTGAACCCGGACCAATAGTTTTTGAGATATTGAGTACAAAGTTGAATATCTCCGAAACTACTGTTCCGATTTCGTTTATCCAGAATCTCAAACTTTGTTACCATGAGACCTAAAATCATGCCAAATTTCAAGTTTCTGTCTCGATTATTGTTTAAGTTATCGAGCGAACAAGCAATTTCAGCGAAAAAATGAGAAATCGAGAATAAAACTACATTGCTCAGGGTGTAATGATTCGTTTTCAATTCAATTAAATAGGTATCATCATGATAAGTATTTTGAAAAAAAAATCGAATCGGTTTAATGGTTCAGGAGATATCGGGAAAAAAAACGATTTTCGAAGAATCGCTATATCTCAGGAACAGCTCAACCGATCGATCTGAAATTTAGCACAAATTTGAGTCTCAATAGTACCAATTAGCAGCCAGAATTTTAGCATCTTTGCCTCAATAATTCTCAAGTTATGGGGACAGTTCTGGCCATAGAAACACATGTACACACACATACCTACACACATACAGACATTTTTTAAAAACGTCATTTCTTCACGTTTCATGACATTTCTAGGCATTTTCACCCAAAACTAAGAAATCGAAAAAAATCACGATTACAAAGCTGCCATTCAGAAGCAAAAACATCCGAAAAGTTTCTCACAAGAGAAAAGAACAAAATTTTTTTTAATGTCAAACGATCACTTCTTTTTGATCCTTGGGATCATTTTCATTGTTACTCCTAATTTGGCCTCTATGTATATTTGACCCCCAAAAAATTTGACTATTCTGATTATGCCATTCGCCTTTTTCGGTAGGTGTCCGTCAAAAATGTCAAAAATGTTCGTCAAAAGTGTCAAAAATGTTGGAAATACCTGCATAATTTACCTTGCTCATGATAGGTCAGAGACCAAGTAATTTGCCTCAGGTAATTTAATAGTTTAACTCTGACATCAGATGAAAATTTGAGTGGGAAACTTGCATGATTTTTTGTTTCAATTCTCTAATTTCACGGTTGGGACTTGAGTGAGTAATTTTTCATTCACAAATGTTGGAGATATTGCTTTTTGGATCGCGTAAATCATGATTTATATCAGTGTGAGAGGAGTAGGAAACTCTTCAATGTATTCGTGCATCATAGGCCCGATTGTACACGTACTTTACCACAATAGCTGTTTTTGTCATTCCGGCCGTAAGGCAGCGTTTCACGGACGCTTCGCGACAAAAAATATTGTTCGTCATACGGCAAAAAAAAAACTTTTCTGACGAATATGATTGAATATACTATTTCGTCACAAGGCCGAAAAAAACTTTTTTGACGAGTGTGAGGGTTGCAGATCGAGGCGAAGCCGAGGAACGAGTCAGAAAAGTTGTTTTCGGCCAAGTGACGAACATAATTTTATGTCATTAGTCCCGATAAACCGCTTTTCCGGCCCAACGACATAAAATAGTGTATATCACACGGCTATAAAAGCATTATAAAGCCACATTCGCCAGATAATACTTTTATCGCCAAATGACATAATATCTTATTTTCTTCACAATGGCCGTAAACGACATTTGACAGATACGAAGTCAGTGTGATGAAAAATGGTGAAGAGTGGAGTATTGTGGAACTGTTCAATGAGTTGATTAACTATTAATTTTTTGAACGTTGAAGATTCCAGATGTTTTGGAACAGTTGATGACGTCGCATATGCAGTCAAGCTCTGGATTATTAATCAGGGAACTTAATTTTAACGCGCACCTTTGCCAATGACGGTAACTTCTCATTTTCTTCACACTTGGCCAATAAAGCGTTGCCCAACCATATTCGCGACATCATGACCGAAAAATTGCTCTCGAAAATGCCTGATTTTCAATCAATTATCATCATACAACATCTGAGCAATATTCCTCCATGATTCTGTTTAACTATTCATACATAATGACAAATATGTGAATTGAAGAATTAGGAAGAACTGAACTTCATACAAGCTCCCTACTACTGTCGGTGTCAAAAGTAGAGACCACTCGAAATAAACGTCTATAACTCGACGAAAAAAAATCGTAAAAATATGGGACCAATTGCACTATGTAATATAAGTATTTCACTCACCCAATACGAAGTTTCAAGTTTTTCATTTGATTAGTTTATTTATAATCGCTGTGAGAAGCCGAAAAACCCCCGATTTTCAGGGTCCGTAAAAGTCGGCAAACTTTGAACTGCTACCATACGTATGAAATTTTTTTTTTTAAATCGTCAATTTTTCCAGAGATTTGTTGAACCCTTGGGAAGCCAAGGAGAGAAGAAAAAACTCAATATTGTAATAATTATTTAATTAATAGAAATGTCGACTGCGGCTATCTCGTTGTAGAATACCGAACCGACCTAAAAAAAAGATGCATTCTGAATTCAATGTAAAATACATTCGGTCAATATTTTTCTAATAAACAATCTCCGTTGATTTAAAAAAAAATCGAGAAAATTCGTCAAAAAAAGTGCTGTTAAAACGATCATAACTCGCCTTTGGGGCGCAAATATACTGTACATTGCTTGCCCCTAGAGGGCCCAAACGACGGTAACTGGTATCGACATCCCTGAAAGAGGTAGACAGGCGCACATGTTTTCAATTTTGAGGGACCGATGGTGAGCGGGCCCATAAACCCCATAGCGAGTTATGATCGTTTTAACAGCACTTTTTTCACGAATTTTCTCGATTTTTTTTTAATCAACGGAGATTTTTTATTAGAAAAATATTGACCGAATGTGTTTTATTTTTTTTCAGGTATTTTTTTTCAGGTCGGTTCGGCAATTCTACAACGAGATAGCTGCAGTCAACATTTCTATTAATTAAATAAATAATTATTACAATATTGAGTTTTTTCTTCTCTCGTTGGTTTCCCAAGGGTTCAATGAATGTCTGGGAAAATTGACGATTTTTTTTAAATTTTTCGTACGTATGCTAGCAGTTCAAAGTTTGCTGACTTTTACGGACCCAGAAAATCGGGGGGTTTTTCGGCTTCTCACAGCGATTATAAATAAACTAATCAAATTAAAAACTTGAAACTTCGTATTGGGCGAGTGAAATACTTATATTACACAGTGCAAGTGGTCTCATATTTTTACGATTTTTTTTCGTCGAGTTATAGACGTTTATTTCGAGTGGTTTCTACTTTTGACACCGACAGTAGTTATGAAATTCCCTATCTTCTCAAAGTTGACTGACAACCTTGCTGCAAACGAAAAATAAAAGCCCCTTTCGTTTTTTTCTCTCCGTTCATCAAATCCAATTAATTGAGCCAATTAAACCAATTAAATCAAATTAAACCCTGCAGGACAAACTGCAGCCGGCAAAACAATCTCGCACATGTGGGAGCAGGAAAAAAAGCACCGTGAAAAATTCGAAGAATTGATAAAAAAACATCGAGTGCGTCCAACAGCAATGCTACCCCTATGGAATGCAGCTGGGTTTGTTCTCGGTGCTGGGACAGCTCTTCTCGGTGAGAAAGCAGCAATGGCATGCACTGTAGCAGTTGAAACTGTGATCGTGGATCACTACAACGAGCAATTGAGAACACTGATGGAGAGTGGTGATGTGAATCAAGAATTAATGGACACTATACGAAAATTTAGAGATGAGGAGCAGGAGCATCATGATGTGGGACTGGATCATGGAGCTGAGCAGGCACCTTTTTACGATGCATTGACGAATGTCATTAAGGTTGGATGCAAAACAGCCATTGCCATATCCAAAATCATTTGAGGGGGGAGAATGAATCATCAGTGGAATGCTGTGTACTTGTAAGATTATCTTGGGTGAAAAAGTGATGAGTGTTACCTCCTTCGCAGTTGGGACCCTGGAAGCCTGGAGGACAGGAGCAAACTCCTGGGGCTGTACAATTACCTCCATTCATACAGGCTGGATAACACAGAGCTTTTTTACAATGTGGAGGCCCCAAATAACCGTCTGGACATGGGCCAGAATTCGGCTCTGAAAAGTTAAATTGATAGATTACATTATTTCCATTTTTTTAAGACTTTACATACTTTAAAAAAAATATTCATTGGAATGTAATACCCAAACCAATAACTGAAGCATTGACAATTCAAATAAATAATTTGTCTGATCTTATGAATAATCTAGAATTTGTAGTCAATTGAAAGAACATTTATTTTATAAATTTATATTCATTTGTTAATTAGGTAATAAAAAATGTTTCAAGAAATTCATAATCTCATTTTATTTGAATTAGTTGCAGAAATAATCTCGTGTGTAATAACTTTTTGGTTTTTAAGGGGAGCTTACTATGAATTTTAAAAGTCACGGGCTATTGGAATGAGATGTTTTACACATTAAAGATGGATTACATATATGTCTAAAAGCGAATAATTAGTGCAAAAAAATTGTTCATTGTTCGTTTACCCCGCAGATAGTTTTTTGAAATGCAACTCCTACCCAGCTAATTTCGTTATTTTTTAATAAAAAATTGCACCATTCATGTAAAATAGCCCGAAACATGTTTCTGAAAGAATCGAGAATATATTAAAAATATTTTGAGGATAATTTTTCGGCCTATTTTACATGAATAGCGCAATTTTTAAACACAACGAAATTAGCTGTGTAGGACTCGAATTTTGAAAAACTAATCCGTGATTGTGATTGCACACATTTTTTCAAAAATTTTGAAAAAAAAACCTCTGCAGCTTAAAAATTGGAGGCCCTGGACTATTTTAAATATTTTACGCGTCTGCGGGGCAAACGAACAATAAACAATTTTTTTTTGCACTAATTATTCGTTTTTAGACATCTAATCGATCTTCAATCTCATTCCAATAGCCCGCAACTTTTAAAACTGTTTGTAGTATTCCCTTAACTAATCAATTCATGCACTGCATTGTCTGGCTTGAAGCTTCACGTGTATATTAAAGTATATAAAAGAAAATTTAAAGCATGCATTTTTTGTTCTTTATTTTTTATTACTGGTGATACAGAACTGTCTGTGTGAATGGAGAAGTGGTGATCTTGGGCGCGACTGACGCACTCACCGCGCACGGTACATTCTTTTCTCAGGCTGAAATGAAGAGGTGTTCCGTTGAGTGGTTTATGCTTGCGCGTTTCGATCATGAGACCGATTCCAAATTGTACTATGCCGGAATTATTTCCGGAGCATGGCAAATTAATACTGAACTCTGGAAGGAAAAAAAATCCATTAAGAAAATCGCCATGGTCAATTTTTTAGGAATTGTATGTCGAAACCTACACGGAGAAAAAACTGTAGGAAAAATTACGTGACAAAACGTGAGGCGAAATGCGCTTTCGGGAATTTTTACATAAAAACGGAATAAATCCGGAGTGAAAAATACATTTTCCCTCTTGAGTTCTGAGATATTTTATGGATTGAAATGGAATTTTTGCGAATCAGTAGCGATGCATTACAATTAAGTCAAACAAGCGTAACTTGCTTCATTTTCATGGTATTTTTTCGGCAACTTTTTTCTCCATCTATTGAAGACAAGTAGAATTTACATGTCTGATTTTTTTGCAGTTTTCGATGAATTAACATATTATTCTTAATACTAATCACATAGATGGACATACTTCAACACCAATGAAGCATTTCCTCGGCAGGTATAACTCGAGCATTTGGAATTCAAGAAATATTAAATCCATCAATCCGAGTCCTAATTTTATGGGTTATATGTTTTTCATAAATTGTATCATTGGGATGGTACATTACAACCCACAATAATGTGATAATGATGGAGTGCCATGATCCATTGGACATTTCTTGACTTGGCTTTGATTTTTATTTCTTTATTTTTTGCAAAATTTCTATGGGAATTGTGGTTTTTAGAAAAAAGTGTTTCTCCTTTCCAGCAACGACCTCACAAAACTTTTTCTTGGCGCAGTTTTTTTGCCAAAACATTTGTTTTTGTTTTTTCGGGAGATTTCAGTCATTTTTCCAAAACGAGCACACGATCATTTTCGTATGAATCGAATTAATTTTTTTCTGCGGAACAGAAACTATTTTCAATCACTTCTGCTCTAAGAAAAAAAGGTATTTCTTTCCTACATTTATTTATAATTCATGCTCCGATTCGATTTGAGAATTTCATGGGAAAATCAAACGTTCAAATTACCCGCGTGAACTAACCTCAGAAATAAACTCGCCCACATGTTATTCACGGACTGAATTGAGAATCTAAATTAATCGAGGATAGGGGAAAAATTTCCATGCAATATACAGCGCTACATGAATTTGTTCATCAATTTTTCATTAATTTTCACAATAAGTCGATGATGAGTCTAAAAAATGCAATCAGTAGAATTCAAGAAGGAGAGAGAAAGAGTAATGCGCTCTTCAAATCTCCCTCCTCTGCGCGTGAGGTTGGAGTGCACTGCTACGAACTTCGAAAACTAAATCTCATACTTAGTGCTCAGAGATAATGTGAAATGCGAAAATATGGATATGATCTCCTTTTGGATATGGATATGATCCCGTTGCTATGCGCGTAATTTCCTTAATATTAAGTCGAAAAAGAAAATAGTGACATCAATGGAAAGCTCGTGGTTGATTTATGTAATGTAACTAAGGCTATTTTTTTCGTAGGTTATCACGTTTTCATTTTATTCAATAAATATGTTTCGGAGGTAGTGGAGGGGGTAGTTGCTTCGTGTATAGATACCCGGTAGCAAGCGGCGAGTTCCAAAACTTTTCTTGGCCGATACGCTACCGCGTATCTCGATACGTGTAGTTAGAATGTGGGAATTACAATTTCTGTAGATAGGGTTATTATGCAAGCATTCCATGTGTCAAAAGATGAAGGGACTCGATTGTATGTATTGGATAATTTTGCCACGAAAATTCTTTGTCGGTGTTAAAAGATGCCCATGAATGATTAAAAGAAAAACAAAAATTGTTTTACAAAAATTTTCAAGGTGTCGGAAACATATCTTAAAATTGAAAATATTGGAAGAAACCTTTTGTATATACCTCAAGTAAATATCCCGTTTTCTCTTGGTGCAAGAAATTCCTTTCGAGAATGCACCGATAAATGAATAAAATAGTATATTGTGCACCAAGAGCGAAAAGTCAGTACTGTCCTCCCTCAGGAACAACTTTCCACCCTTGAGTGGAAAATATTCAATTTTCTTCCGCTCATCAGAAAGCAAAACACAACTTTTCTTTGCAGGCGTGTTAAAAAAAAGCATGTGCACCTCGGGCGGGGAAAACATGATTTTCAGCCCTTGGCGCACAATTTACTATTATTAGAATAGATCGAGAGCCAGGCGAGATTCTCTTATTTACCAGTAGTGAAACGCGTTTCAGCTTTGGATACACTAGTCAGTAGGAGAGGGGGGGGGGGCTAGACTGAGAAAACCAGTGCACGGACCTCTCTCTCCATCTAGTGCGCTCGTAACGTGAGAGATTCTCTCGCGGTACGCTTAAAAAATGGATAGATATTGAGAGAACTTCTTC
Organism: Diachasma alloeum; assembly: GCF_001412515.2. Lineage (NCBI taxonomy): Eukaryota > Metazoa > Arthropoda > Insecta > Hymenoptera > Braconidae > Diachasma > Diachasma alloeum. The sequence continues at coordinate 22,019 of NW_021681058.1, forward strand.
ACGTTATTAACGAGACCAGAAGTATAATATTTATCGAGAGATGAGTAAATCACAATCCCTACTCGAAACTTACAAGGAACACTACGCAGGTGTCCCCCTCCGATTTCGATGAATCTTAAATATGTTATAGGGGACCCAAAACTAAGGGACACGTATTTTTTTTTAGCTGCCCATCTTGGGTTTTAGGGGGTGAAAGTGCTCTCTGAAGTTGACCACCTCTCGGGGTCATTTTTCGATTGCACACATAAGCAAGCTTTTTGAACAACTCTTTCGCAGTGTATCATGAAGGTCACAAGGAATGATGAAAATGCGAATTAGAACCGTCTCCGGGGGGTGAAATATGGAGGGTAAACTACCCTTGTGAAAATTCATTTTTCTCATAGAAAAAAAACTTTTGATGGAAATCCCATGGGATAAATTCCATTTGAAAAAGTAGAAAAAAATATAGAATACCTGTTTTATTTTTTTAAATCGAAATTTAAAATTTAAAAAATTGATTTTTCGTGAATTGCGAAATTTCAAACTTTTTCCTGTTCAAAACAAAGCGTACGGCTAGTGATGAGGGAAACCATTGGGACAGGATCCAGGAGTGATGTCGGGGAGGTTAACTACCCTTGGGGGGGGGGG
>NW_021681058.1:22937-27187 GCF_001412515.2 Diachasma alloeum
GATTTTTTGAGGCATCCTGTGGGCAGCCATGTTTTTTTGCAAGTTTTATCTTCAAATGCCTGTAACTTCCGTAAAAAATGACCGATTTGAATTTTTTTTTTACAAAATGTGCGCCTTCGAATACACTTTGCGCATAAAAATATGCCAATTATTTTCAATTCATTCTTCCATCGATTTCCTCAGATAAACCTCAAAAAACTTCAAAAAACGAGTCGTTTTCAAAGTTGGACGCTTTTTATATTTTTCAAAAAATTTCAGTGAATATATTGGACCAAAATAAAATTTTTCACCAAAAACCAAAGGGGGGTCTCTATTAGAACACACAACTCGAAAAGATTTATTGTCAACGAATTTTCAAAAAATCCNCGCCTTCGAATACACTTTGCGCATAAAAATATGCCAATTATTTTCAATTCATTCTTCCATCGATTTCCTCAGATAAACCTCAAAAAACTTCAAAAAACGAGTCGTTTTCAAAGTTGGACGCTTTTTATATTTTTCAAAAAATTTCAGTGAATATATTGGACCAAAATAAAATTTTTCACCAAAAACCAAAGGGGGGTCTCTATTAGAACACACAACTCGAAAAGATTTATTGTCAACGAATTTTCAAAAAATCCTCAAATTGTTCCAGATTCAAATATAATGCAGTGATTCTTCAGGCGGTAAATTCAAATAATGCTTCTGCGTTCAAATGCGAAAAGAATTTTGAAATTTTTGAAATTTTTCATCCCGGATTCATATATTCAAATTTGAAATGACGGCCACGAAATGGGAAGTCCACTTTGGCCTTTGGTGAAAAATTTTGTTTTGGTCCAATATATTCACTAAAATTTTTTGAAAAATATAAAAAGGGTCCAACTTTGAAAACGACTCGTTTTTTGAAGTTTTTTGTGGTTTTTCTGAGGAAATCGATGGAAGAACGAATTGAAAAAAATTGGCATATTTTTATATGGAAAGTGTGTTCGAAGACGCACATTTTGTAAAAAAAAATGAAATCGGTCGATTTTTACGGAAGTTACAGCCATTTGAAGATAAAACTTGCAAAAAAACATGGCTGTCCACAGGATGCCCCAAAAAATCTGAAAAAATTTGAGAAGTTATCTTTTTCCATATACAAGCACAGGAAAAATCGGCAATATGATTGGCGATGGTGAGGGTTTTGACCTGGGTGAGTTCACATGGAATACCCCATATACAAGTCTTCGATTTTTTGGTACATAAAAAAGATGAGTGATGAGTCTCTGGAAGTAACACTTGGAGGCTAAATAACCTTTCTGGGAGTTACTTTTAATTATATTAGTGAACAGAATTCATTTGGAAGAGTAAAGAATAACAAGAAATATCGAAATTTGAACCCATGAAAATGTCCATTGCTAGTTATATATGAATTACAACCTTTTAATTATCTGTCTACTTGTATCACAGTACCATAGTCCGAACTAAACGGTAAGGATTGAATAAAGATCCGCTATGGAAAGGAAACTATGATGGTAGTAATCCCCAAATGATGGAATTCAGAATATACATTGATATCATTATAGAAGTTCAGACCATTTATTCCTTCTAGTATTAGGTTCTCAATCACCATACTTTCTGTTGGGATCAATCTACAGTATAGATAGTATTAGGGGACGTAATGCGTACAAAAATGATATTCTTCAAAAAAATGCAGCAAACAAAGTGATTTTTTGCACCGTCAGCATCTGACTACTGCAATATTGGAACAGCCTTGAATATCACAGTGCGGATGAGATGATTGCCCGATTGCAAAATCGACAGGATTTTCGAATTCATTTGGTTTTTTAGAAATATAACCACTCTGAAACCAAGCATAACGAAATAAATTTTGATACCTTGGTGATGATAATTGATTATGGACTAAAGACTGTAACTTTATGATATTGTTCCACAAATGTAAATTAATATCGTAGTCCTTTAGGACGACACTATCCGAAAAATGACGAAGATAATTCTTCCATATCCTAAAACCATATAGGTCAAGGGGTTGAATTTTTCCAGTAGTCCCCTTTGGTATTAACATAGTTAATAATTCTTTATCCGGAGGAGTAATTTCTTTCACGACTTGAGGACAGTGTCTGCTCCAGGAATCGATTAACAGTAGACTTCTAGGACCCACGTTTGGGAAAACGACTTCCTTCAACCAGGTGTTGAAATGCTCTGAAAAATCAAGTACTAGATGATAATCCAATTATTGTACAGAACATATCATGTTTGTTAGGTCTCAAATATTGTCATACGTGANGCTCCAGGAATCGATTAACAGTAGACTTCTAGGACCCACGTTTGGGAAAACGACTTCCTTCAACCAGGTGTTGAAATGCTCTGAAAAATCAAGTACTAGATGATAATCCAATTATTGTACAGAACATATCATGTTTGTTAGGTCTCAAATATTGTCATACGTGAGAAGTGAGTTTTCCCGATTTTGAAGCGGTGATGAACACATTCGCAGGTTTGAAGAGATTTTGCTCCACTATTGGACCGAAAGTTCCAGAAGGTTCATTCAAAACCAGGAAGAGAGGTGAAAGTAATTTTCCATCAGCAGAAATCAGAGGTTGTACTGAATAACTATGTGTCATTGAAGTTATCGATTGTACGACGCACGCTATTTGTTTAGTACCTTCTTCAGCTAACGTTCGCTCTGAATGAATTTCCAATTGGAAACCATTTTGATCAGTATTATAAATGTTTTCTGGGCCATACGTATCCCAATAAGACCGAACTTTCAAGAGGAATTCGTCCGCTTCTTTTTGTAACTCTTCCCGAGTCTCCAATGTTTTTCTGGTGATGAATTTGTTAATCTTCCGGGATGTTATGCGGTGTGCTCGTTTGAAATAATGCAATCACCTGGACGAAGCTGTAAAACGAACGTCTTCAAAGCCGATTTCCTTCCGGGCTTGCAGGGCCCACCTTCGGAGGTCAGTATCGTGGACGAACAAACCTGCATCGACAGCATTCTTCATATTCTTTAATGTGTACTCCGAAATGCGTTTCAACTTCTCCATGTATGTCCCTCCTTTATTCATTTGATTCGCCCAGCGTCGAAACTGTCTACGCGATTTCACCTTCCTGAATCGATGGGAAACAGTTTCTATAGAGAGATACTTCTTCTTTTTTCCACTTCTCCAGAAGTCAACGGCATTCTTTTTATATATCTACAGGTTCCTCATCCTCCGAACAACTGTCAGGTGATTCTTCTGTATGTGGTTGAAATTCTTTATCCTCGACCGCTATCATTTCGATATCTTTATAAGGCTCTTGAAAATCCAGGGATGTTTCTTCGATCATTTCAACTCCATTATATTCCTCCATTGATTGAATCAATATCCTTTCGAACGTGTCTGCTAATTCACGTTCCTCGTTGTTCACGGGTGTTTCAGCAAGATTGAGAACTTCAAATGTTGCCATCAGAAGTCGGATAACGTTGATCGGATTAACTTTCATGGTAGAACAAGTATAGATCACGACACTCACCGAAAAACTACTTTTCTCTTCGATGTATGTTCATAGACTGATTGTAATTCACAAGAGGGATGGAAATGAAAAACATTGATATCGTATAAGTTATATTAATCAGAGTAATTTCATCCTCAGATAACAAATGAGCCATTTGCATCAATATGTTTACAACTCTCGAATATTCTTCAGTTGTGGTTCTGCATTATCAAACAGAATGGTATTGTCATATGTCGCCATTTACGTCTCATTGAAAACGATACCACATCGAAGCGATAAGAGCAACCAAAATAGATTTTATCATCGATCCATTATTTACTATACAAAATCATCGGCTCTTCTTTGTACCACCCATCCACGTTCATATACAGATGAAAATTTGAATTCCTCAAAATATTTAATCATAACTCATTTTCTCAAATTGGAAATGGAAGCCATTCAATGGAATCTCTACTCTGACCTTCGGTGAAATTTTTTAGATTCTTGGTCATCACTGATTTCTTTTGAAAATGAATGAGGTTGGTCCGATCGATTCGATAAAATACCATGAGGATTGTTAAGCCCTCAAGTTTCACTCCCGAAGACTATTTCAATTGTTTCACTTATCATTCCGTGTAAGATCAGTCCATTATAACAAACAATTTAAAACCCATAATTTTTCAAAGAATCGATGTATCTTACCTTAAAATTCTAATTTGCGGGAAAAATCCTAAATATGTGCTTTAAATTGTCTCATGCTTTCGAACGAAATGTGTTTCGTAAAATTCTCA
>NW_021681058.1:27391-28485 GCF_001412515.2 Diachasma alloeum
TTTTCTACTTTTTCAAATGGAATTTATCCCATGGGATTTCCATCAAAAGATTTTTTTTTATGAGAAAAATGAATTTCCATAAGGGTAGTTTACCCTCCATATTTCACCCCCCGGAGACGATTCTAATTCGCCTTTTCATCATTCCTTGTGACCTTCATGATACACTGCGAAAGAGTTGTTCAAAAAGCTACCTTATGTGTACAATCGAAAAATGACCCCGAGAGGTGGTCAACTTCAGAGAGCACTTTCACCCCCTAAAACCCAATATGGGCAGCTAAAAAAAATACGTGTCCCTTAGTTTTGGGTCCCCTATAACATATTTAAGTTTCATCGAAATCGGAGGGGGACACCTGCGTAGTGTTCCTTGTTAGTTTGACAGTTACCCTCGTCATCTAACACTCCGTTGGTAGCGCTGTGAGCGCAGCGCCGCACAGTTTCCGATTTTTTAAATTACATTGCACTAAAACCTCAGAAAATTTAAAAAAAATTGACATTCCATTTTGAAGTGTGTAGCAGCCGTATCAATGAAAATATCCGCCAAAAATATCATATGTAGTTAAGGTAAATGTACCTATGCTCGTCCCTGTCCCTCCGCTCGTTCAGATGTCGCGAATTATCACATTTCAAGTATTTTGACAGTCCCAAGAATCTATTAAGAGTAAAATACGATTGGAGTTATTATTTTAGTTAATAAGGAAAGTTATCCACACCAATGAACAATAATTAAATAATAAGAGAGAAAAGTCCCATTTACATCAACTGGTGCTATGGCAGACTGAATTCTTGAACCGCAAGTTAAGAAACTCATAATTTTTTCATGTTGATATCTCCATTATAGTAGTAAAATGGGATTCAAACTCTCCTGACTGAAGACTTGGTTGGCTTCCGGATGGATGCCGCGTTGAGTTTCAGCATTGCGCCGACGTTTCGCAAACATTGCAGTCTGCATCTTCAGGGCTATCAGCTCCGATTCTGAGCTCCGATGTGTGGGGGCAGTCCTTATATACCTTCCCTTGTGGTGGTGGGGGAAGGGGAAGGGGGGGGGGAAGTCAGCCAATCATATGTTTTTAATTGATCAGCTGGTCAATTAAAAA
>NW_021681058.1:31030-112258 GCF_001412515.2 Diachasma alloeum
ATAGCCCTGAAGATGCAGACTGCAATGTTTGCGAAACGTCGGCGCAATGCTGAAACTCAACGCGGCATCCATCCGGAAGCCAACCAAGTCATTAATAATGGCCGCGAAAGCCTCAAAACTAAGATCTCCTGACTGAAGTTTCGGATAATTAAAAATTCAATGAAAATGCATAAATTATAGTAATATATTAATTTCACTGAAATATCGGCAATTAGAAGAATAGATACAATGAAAATGACATAATCCTACGCTCGTTTTGCAACTAACTGTCAACTGCTAATGGATTAAATGGATAAAAAAATGATTTGAAAGGTTGGACTGTCCAATTGAAGTATAATTTTGTGCCTCGAGAGATTTTTTAATTTTGTTTTGTCACAAAATAGGATACTCACGATGTCATTAGTTCGTATATAACCTTTCCATATAACTCAAATCACGAGATGAAGATAGGGATGTGTCAAACGTGCATGGGGACAACTGAGCGAGCGTAGGGATATGGAACTTTCCACATTTATGAACGATTATTTGTTAAAAAATGGTAATTATCATGATTAACATGAGTGAATTTCAATTCTGACGGTTTTCCTTCATGATATCAAATTTAAACCATCGCATTTTCACGCTCATTTCGATATAAATATTGAACTAATGATGTGTTCACCTTAGCTAGATGAGAGTTGGGTCATTTACCTTAGATTTTCAAATTTTTATTCCGAAACTCCGGGGCGCGTACCGCTATAAAGCGAATTTCCAGAAAAACATAGCAACTTTGAGTTTGAATATATAATTAAGGGTAACACTGAACAAAAACAATCTCACGGGACTTCTTCAAGTATACGATCTAGATCACTCTTGATTTTTTACAGATTTTTTTCTAGATATTCCCAATTTATTATTTTGTTGATTTATGCTTGTGTTGCGCGGCGCTCACGGCGTGACGCACGTAGTTCGTAACTTTTGCGCGACCAACGGAGTATTAAATGAAAATTCACGTTGGTATAGCTGTCAAATTAGGGGTCTTCTTGTTCACCACTTTTCTCGGATTTATCGACGAATGGAACCTATTCCAGCTACAGTTAAACAAAGTCATGTATATATCTAGTCAAATATCATATTTTTCACTTCACACGTCGGGAAAAAATCTGCTTTTGCCAATAAATATAGCGATACTCAGGCCCTATCATTAATGCTATCATCGCGGTTACGACTGAGTTTAGAACTTACGACGAAAAGACTTCTTAATTAAGCTAAGGAAAATTTTTAATAATCAAGAATTCATGACTTAAGTTTTAAAGCTCTCATTGTCGATATAATTTCATAATGAACCAAATGAGAATGAGATTGATCGCTGTAAGATTGACTCCTGCAATATAAAAATTATATACTATAATTGGGGAGAGTTGATAGCTCCTCCCTTCAGTGTTTCATTAAATTAGCTACCTTAATTTTTTTGTCAGGATATCAACACTTCAGTAGCGAAGAGGTAAGATGGTTCAACTATGTTTTTTAATGAGATTTTTAGCTTGATTGATTACGAGAACGACAATTTAAAGTTTTTTGGCTCTCCTAAAAAAACAAAAATTTGTCAGACGTGCAGAAATGTTATTGGATTTTCCAACAGAATTGGCGAAAAACTAATAGAATTTCCAAAATAAGCTCAACAGAAATCTAATATGATTTTTTACCGAATGTACTAGCTTTTTCTATGGAATTTATTTCTATAGAAAAAACTATTTCTATATTTCTATTTATTTATTTCATACGTGGTATTGAGAAAATTGGAACAATTCAAATTCTCAGATCAAATGATTTAACATCAAATTATAATATTTCCTTTTCCTAGACGTACCGAAATAGAACTTACTCTAAAAGGCATTGCGCTGACCGATGCAAATCACCGAGTGGGGAATTTACAGCTGCGCAATTACCCGATTCAGCTCCTGACTCCTAAATATGAATTTGATAACGTTGTGGTAGTCAAAACACGGTGGCGCAACGCTCACCAAGCTATTTACGAATGATTGGAGTTCAGTGTAAGTTCAGAGGGGTTAAGCGAAAAATCAGACCAAATTATCGTCTGAAATTATCGTCAAACTTCTCTTCTCACACTAGTTGTCAAATCAATTCTGAGTCGAAGACAGGTTCCCAAATTGTAAAATTTTTCCTCCGACTAGATCATGGTTTTTGGGCTCGTAGCATAATAGTATATTTTGATACGAGTGAGACGGAATTTTCACGAGTGTGAAGTTGGAGGTCTGAGGTAAAGCCGCGGGCTGCCAATTATACTTGCCTTTGGCTCGTGCTAAAAAACCTCCCACGAGCCAAAAAACACTTTTATGTCATTAAGTGCTTCGCTTTGTTCGGTTAGATCGCGGTTTTCGGGCCCAACGACATAAAATATCGTATGTTACACGGCGATAATAGTATATTATGCTACAAGGGAGTTTTGCTCGCCTTCGGCTCGGGCAACATAACCCCCTCGTGAAAAATGTCATCGCAAACTCCCGCGTGGCATATACTATTTTTTGTCACACCTGTCACGTATTTCTGCACGATTATTGAGCGAATAGAAGTGGATGAAATTATGTGAATAAACAAAACATCGAGAATTCTTAGATGGAATATGGGCCAAGAGTGTTTCGATGACTGTTAGATAGTCTGTAGTAGAAACATCTAGATAGTAAGAGATAATCATTGAAATTCAAAAGCTGTGGTAGATCAAAACCACAAATCGTTCTGAGAATTTTTTTGATTAATTTATTATGAAAGGTAAAATATATGAGGTATTCCATGCCAAGTGAACAAATCGTTGACCCTTACCTCTTCAAAAACTGACGGCGATTTTTCTGGTGATGAAGGAGTATAACAAAATATTTTCTGAATTTTTTCAGAATTTTCGGATGACTACCTATGGTCTATATGATTTTTTTCGTTTTTTTTTGTTTTTTATGCATAACTTCCGTTCTTTTCAATCAATTTCCAGGAATAAACAAAGAAAATTTTCGTTTTTTGGTCGACTTTCAGAATATATTTTTTTCATATTTTTATTCTCGCTTTCTGCTACCTCACACGTGAAAACTTCGAACAAAAAAACAAAAAAATTGAGTTTTGCCCACTTATGACGGTCTTGATTTTTTGAAAAAAATTACAGATTCCTACTTTCAAAAAAAATTTTTTGAGCCGTGCCAAATTATGGGCAGAGCCTTGGATCCAATTTATTTTGTGATTTTTCTGTAAAATTTTTCTCATTTTCCATCGCCGTTGACATTGAATGTTCAAAAAAGTTCTTGAAACATCAAATGTTCCTAATTTTTGTTCAAAATGGAACTAAATTGAAATCAGAGATTCATCGATTTTGTTGTGGATCATTTTCATCTCTTCTTCTGCGTTTTTTTGTCTGTTTTTTTGTCCCCAGGTGCTGGTGGATGACTCTTCTCCCCTCTCTCACGTCGGTTCAGCTCTTCTTTCGTTTTGAGGATATTCAGCGTGGTAGATTTATGCGAATTCGAGAACCTCTTGACTGAAACGTCACCATTCTCCGCGGGTATGAAACAATGAATCTTCTGTGTTGATGGGAGAGGTTTCGCTTGGTCAAATCGATCTGCAAGAAAATCCAATGGTGCTCTATAATCGTCTTCAGGGCTGTATCTGACATGAATATTTTGAAGATGTACGGGATCATTCGCCCATGAGTACAATTCTTCGGCTGTTGTTATTTGACGGGCTGGTGGTAGTTGTAAGCCCGCTCTAGCAGCCTGTCGCTTCACTGTCCCTCCTACCCCGTCACACGGGCCCTTACCGTGTGCCGATGCGAAATAATGCCACTCTGCAGGTACTCGGAAATCATTCTGATGACTATACACATTGATCAAATTCTTGAAATTCTTGAACTGTTGAGGTGCTCCATCAGAAAAATAAAGTACTTTTTTAGAAGACTTACAAATGGATACAATAAAGTCATTTATAATCTTTGAGAACACGAAAACTGCTACTGCATCATGTACTAAACAATCAGACATTATAACGAGACTCTGGTGTAGAATGAAATCATTCTGTCGATAGTAAATGACAACGGGATAGATTGTTACTGAATTATTATTCCAGTGAAATCCGGGAGCAGCGTTTTGAATGACAAAGGCATAATTCTCTGCAAAGTCACATATTACGAGGAATTCATCAATTTCAAGCGATTGCTTCGATGATTTCATGAAGGAACCCTGTTCTTTGGCAATGAAATCATGAGGCACTAGATTCTGCATCTTCTCACAGAAATCTTGAGCGAATTCAATGGAATCTTGAATTACTGTTGTAAGAGTCGTTCGTGGCTTTGATATCCATTGCTTGTAAGTAACAGTATCAATATCATGGTCTTGCAGGGCTCCGACAATATAATTACATAGCATCCCAGCATGTGATGGACATTGTTGACAACTACCAAGATAACATTCCTCCGTCCGATCCTTACAAACCATCCATTCCAAATAATCGGAACAATCATTCAGAGGATATTCCATATTTTTCGTTATACTCTTTAAATTACTTCCTGCGAAAATGAATGAAAGAATCAAATCACATGCAAAAGATTTTCTGTTTGAATCTCAGCTGATTACGTGGTAAGATCTTGGGAATGCCATTGACATAGAACGGATGAAGAGAGAAACGGATAAAAATATCACGATTGAATAACATTACCTGAAATCATTAATTTCACGTTCTCGTGAGTGGCACAAACGCACACAGTATGTGTTCCTGTCCCCCCTGCCCATACACAATGGTTCGGTCTTAGTGAAGCGAACATAGAGAATCCAATTTCAACACCAGGGTGTTCAGTTCGAAAAAATTGTTTTGCCTTCCTCACTAAATACGAGGATGTTTCCATAATTTCACGAACTCTCTCAATACTCCAGTTTGGTGGTAATATAGTGAGAATCTGAATTTTCTCACCATTGCTCAATTGTTCATCATGAAATTTGGTCTTTAAACGAAGAATAACATCCATCAGATCACGGGCATCTTGCGGAGTAACGGGATCTTCTATGGTACCACCAAGCTTTCGTTTCAAAGTCTGACACACTTTGAATGATTTCTTATCAATCCAAGCATCTGAGGACCGATTCACCTTTTTTAGTGGAATCGGTGACTCGTCTGATAATCCTAAAGCTTTATTGATTGTTGGAAGCATTGTACCAATACTGAGTTCGGATACTGATCTCTTAATAGTTTCAAAGGACTCGGTGCTGGTTGAGGCAAATGATCCTCCAGAAATCGATGGTGAAACTAATGATATTTCAATGAGTATTTCCCACGAACGGATTACGGCCGATCAGAAGGCAGTATCTGGCGTCACGTGACGAGCTGGAGGGACAAATATATCGGATATTGCATATGAGCTTTTGGATATTGCACACTCTTCTTTTGTTCTCGAAATTGTAACTCCAAATACTGCATCCTGACTGCGTGGAATCCATTCTTGGGAAATACTTCGTCAAATACCCCTCGTGCTTTGAAATTATCTGGTATTTCCCTAGGAACAAACGATCGTGTCAAGTTTTGCAGGAAAACCTCTCGCCCAAGAGCTCGGGATTTTTTAACCTGCAAAAATTGCCACTTTCGTTTGTTTACAACGAAGTTATCGGGAAATACCCGATAATTTTGAAGCACTTGGGGTATTACTACTGAAAAAACTTCAGTAGAGTGAGCGATTCGTTTATTTGGAAGATATGGTATCAGTATTTCTGAAAATAATCTTACCTCTAATCACGTCATCATTTGTATGGGAATCGGTAATAGTACTGTGCTCCGAATTTATGGCATTGTCACCATCAATCGAGACTAGATCAGTTTCAGAGTTTGCAGAAGTACCAGCAAAGTCAGTGTCAGCTCCGGCGGTTGTGTCAGTATCGCCCGATTGGGATTGGGATTGAGATTGTGTAGTCTCACTGCTCTCAATATTCACTGTATTATTCATACTTTCATTTCCAATTACTGTTGCACTATCCCGATTTCGTCTGCAATGTAAACACAGATAATCACGAATCGTAAGATGCCATCTCTTCATCTGAGCGTCATTGGGTCGTCGTAAGCCTTTCAGTTTGTGGTGATTCTTTAGCCTCAAAGGATTGCAACAACGGTTGTATATTTTTGGCGCCATCATTAAGGTCAATTGTTCGTTCACAAACGAATATTCAAATCACCGAGGACCACCTCCACGTGAGAAAAACGATATGACACGTTCAAAAATTTCACTATTTTTTGTTGTTTCTTCTTGGTAAAGATTTATTTCAATTCACTCGGACAATTAAATCATGTATTCATGTAAAAACATAATCATGAGAATCAGATGCGTTTGGTGATTCAAAGGGATGTATGAAATACTAAAATACCTCCACAATATGAAGAAACGATCTTGTGAATGACCGGTGAATTGTCATAACCTTAAAACGAACCGGTATCGTTCGAATGCGAATGAGATGAGGCACTGAGGCCCTCTGGTGCGCGTCTCGCTGCGTTCAGTGCAGCGGCGCGAAGAATTGAAACGTCCGCGAAGTGTTTCAAGTTACGATGAATTCTAAAATGATTGATACGAAGGTGCTCATAAGGATAATAATTTAAAAAAGTGATGAAAATGATCCACAACAAAATCGATGAATGTTTGATTTTAATTTAATTCCATTTTAAACAAAAATTAGGAACATTTGATGTTTCAAGAACTTTTTTGAACATTCAATGTCAACGGCGATAGAAAATGAGAAAAATTTTACAGGAAAAACACAAAATAAATTGGATCTAATTCTCTGCCCATGATTTAGCACGGCTCAAAACAATTTTTTTGAGGGTAGGAATCTTTGTAATTTTTTTCAAAAAAATCGAGACCGTCATAAGTGGGCAAAACTCAATTTTTTTTTATTTTTTCGAAGTTTTCACGTGTGAGGCATCAGAAAGCGAGAATAAAAGTATGGAAAAAATATATTCTGAAAGTCGCCCAAAAAATGAAAATTTTCTTTTTTTATTCATGGAAATCGATTGAAAAGAATAGAAGTTATGCATGAAAAACAAAAAAAAAAAAACAAAAAAAAATCATATATACCATAGGCAGTCATCCGGAAATTCTGAAAAAATTCAGGAAATATTTTTTTATACTCCGTTATCACCATAAAAATCGCCGTCATTTTTTGAAGAGGTGATGGTCAACGATTTGTTCACTTGGCATAGAATACCTCATATACATCGTTCAGAGGGGTTTATGAGTTTGATTTATGATGCATTATTTACATTTTGCGTGTGAATATTATTAATTGTTATGTTTTGTATAGTGCAATTGCTAATAGTGACGAAACGACCTGTGATATTTTCAAGCACTTTTTCAGAGTTGGTATTGTCATGTGCCGTTTTGTGGAGATCCATTATTGACCTTTTACTTCTTTGGTGATTAGTTATAATTGGTACTTGTGGGCAGTGGTTCTCAGTTTGCTGAGTGAAGTTCGTCGATGTTGATGGATTGTTGTTTTTGTTCGTAGATACTGGGGATGGATTGAATGTGATATTCACATTCTCCTAGTTATCTTTTGATTCCGGCTCGAATGGTTCATCCCAGTTAATGTCTTCTATCAATTTTGTTATTTTGGACAGTACGAGTGCATTATTATTGTTATCGTCAGGTGGAGTGTTACCGTTACTGTCAGTCAGTACTCTCTTCTGGGGTATCTGGTCGGTTGAGTTTGCAGTTCTTGAAGTGCTGGGAACGCATTCATTCGCGATGCGGTGGAAAACGTCGGTTCTGCGATGCATTGACTCTCTCACATACCCTCGAGCTATGGAAGCCGATTTCCATCCCCCATGTTTCATTATCATCGTCGCACTAGCGGCTGAATCAGCTAGCAATGTTTTCGAAGTTCTTCTGAATGCGTGACCTGAATACCTCTGGAGTTTCTCTATTTTCAGAAATGTTGCGATTAGTTTGGGCATTTTTGAGAATGTGTTTTTCCCGACTCGCTGACGGGTACATTTTCCCTTCGAGTATTGCAGAAAAAATTCGTTCCAGGATCGATTGGTCTCAAGTTCATGTACTGTTTGACAATGTGATAGAATGGGCCTCCAATTACAGGATACCTTACTTCTCCTGGTTTCTTTATTTCATGGATATCCACTTTGAGTTTGTCGCCCATATCCTGAATGTGACTCGTCAAAATAAGAGGAAACTCGCACGTTCTTAACGCCCCAAAAATGCCGAAAATGAAAGAAACCTGAGAAAAACAATAGTTCCATAATAAATTTCCTAATCATAATTCAATCTTCTAGTCACAATCTAATATTCTAGTCACAATCTAATTTTCTAGTTAAAATTTTCTCGGCACAACTTAATTTTCTAGTCATAATTTAATTTTACCTTTGTGAGTAGATATTGATCGTTTGGAGCTATATCCAGGAATTGTATGACCTGATCCCCGGTGAAAGTATCAGCTTTTACAGAAATAAATCTTTTACTTCTTTTGGTCAAAAAAGCTTTCAGTCTCAGGAAATGGTCGATGTCAATATTTTCTTTAATGTTCAAGCATTTTTTGATCATAGACCATCGATTCCACAGAGTACTAGGTTTGTACTTGGTCGACAACTCGTCGAAGTAAACCAGTAACACACTTTCATTAATTTGAGAAACCCCTCGGTTGTTTACCCAGTCAATAAACTCCTTGTAGGTTGAACGATACACAGCAGAGGATTTTTCCGGTAGCAGGCTATCTATAATTCTATGTGCTTCTTTGAGAATCTCGGCATTTGTGTCGATTGTTTGATCGTAATCATCCTCCTCTTCAATGTCTTCTTCGTTCGAACTCATTGTTCACTTCTTTCGCGAATAATATTGAGAAAAAATACAGAAACTGATGTTTACGTTGCACTTTATTGTTTTGTTGGTTATGGAGTTTGGCAGGACCGAGATAATCCGTGGCTAGTTCGAATATTAATGGCGCTAGTGTACACTACTTTTGATGGGATAGACAAGATGAAATCTATCTAATCCATATCTATATGAGCGTGTTGTTATGTGCAGGCATGTGCGCAAACGATCATAATAAGAAACTTCCAAGGGAGTTTACACTAGAATTTAGCCCCCGGAAGCTGACTATATAATATATGATCAAACGTGCAGGTGTGATAATAGTATATTGTGCCCCTAGGGTGTAAAAGTATTTTCTGACGAATCGGACGTTGTAACCCGAGCCGAAGGCAAGGGTTATAATCACATGAGTCAGAATAGTATATTATGTCATCAGGCGATAATAGTATATTATGCTACAAGGGAGTTTTGCGATGACATTTTTGACGGGGGGGTTATGTTGCCTTAGCCACTGAGAGTATTCTAGTTGACCGTCAGATGGAGTCTGTAGTAGGAGTATCTAGATAATAAGAGAAGGCGCCGAAGGCTCGGGCAACATAACCCCCTCGTCAAAAATGTCATCGCAAACTCCCGCGTGGCATATACTATTTTTTGTCACACCTGTCACGAGTTTTTCGCACAATTATTTAACGAATAGAAGTTGATGAAATCATGTAAACATTGAAAACGGTCAGTTGCAATGTGAACTGAGAGTATTCTAGTCGACCGTCAGATGGAGTCTGTAGTAGAAGTATCTAGATAATAAGAGAACGCGCAAAAATTCAAGTAATGCAGCACATTAAGAACACAAATCGTGCTATTTTTTTTTATTAATTCATTATAAAATGTAGAATATATTCAGTTCAAAAGAGATTACGATTTTGACTTATTATGCATTATTTACTTTTTGGGTGTGGCTATTATTGATTGTCATGTTTTGTAAAGAGCAATTTGATAGCATAGATACATTATTATTAATATTATCAGCAGGTGGAGTATTACCATTAGTTTCAGTTACTATTCTCTTCAGGGGCACTTAATCGGTAGAGTTTACAGTACTCGAAGTACTGGGGATACATTGATTGGCGATACGGGGGAATACTGACTCGTATTTCCCAGAGACTCTCCCACATAACCTTGAGCGATGGTAGCCGATTTTCAGCCCCCATGTTTCATTAAAATAGTAGTACTAGTACCCGAATGAGCCAGCAATGTCGCCGAAGTTCTTCTAAACGCGTGACCTGTATATCTCTGGATTTTATCAATTGGTAGAAATGTTGCAATTTCTTTGGGTATCTGCGAGAATTTATTTTTCCCCGCTGGCTGACGCATACATTTTGCATTCAAATATTGCAAGATACACCCCCCCCCCGTTCCTGGGCCACGGGTGAAAATTTAAATTTTTCATTTCAACATTTCTGGGGCCCTCCGAGGGTTTCATTAGCATCAGAATCGTTAATAGATACAGAATGCATGTTCACTCGGCGGATAAATTCGATTTTGCCGAAAGTCGACTTGCCTTCTGAAAAAATCCAAGGTCTGACACTTTGGCCCCAGGTGAAAAAAAAATTGTTTTTTTTTTTACTTTTTCCAAATATTATTGAGAGTTTTGAATAGCCCGTCGCTTAAATCATTGGAATCAACGGTCAATCGGTGAAAAAATTTGATTTTGCCGAAAGTCGACATTCCCCCGAAAAAATCCCAGGTCTGACACTTTGGCCCCAGGTGAAAAAAAAATTGTTTTTTTTACTTTTTCCAAATATTATTGAGAGTTTTGAATAGCCCGTCGCTTAAATCATTGGAATCAACGGTCAATCGGTGAAAAAATTTGATTTTGCCGAAAGTCGACATTCCCCCGAAAAAATCCCAGGTCTGACACTTTGGCCCCAGGTGAAAAAAAAATTGTTTTTTTTACTTTTTCCAAATATTATTGAGAGTTTTGAATAGCCCGTCGCTTAAATCATTGGAATCAACGGTCAATCGGTGAAAAAATTTGATTTTGCCGAAAGTCGACATTCCCCCGAAAAAATCCCAGGTCTGACACTTTGGCCCCGGGTGAAGAATAGTATATTATGTCATCAGGCGATAATAGTATATTATGTCACCAGGCGATAAAAGTATTTCTCGCCTTCGGCTCGGATTATAATGCCACATTCGCCAGATAATGCTTTTATCGCCGTGTGGCATACGATATTTTATATCGTTGGGTCCGAAAACCGTGATCTAACCGAGCGAAGCGA
Organism: Diachasma alloeum; assembly: GCF_001412515.2. NCBI lineage: Eukaryota > Metazoa > Arthropoda > Insecta > Hymenoptera > Braconidae > Diachasma > Diachasma alloeum. The sequence continues at coordinate 42,143 of NW_021681058.1, forward strand.
GGTTACAATCGCGGTTTTTTCAGGCCTAACGACATAAAAGTATTATCGCCTTCGGCTTGGATTATAATGCCACATTCGCCAGATAATGCTTTTGTCGCCGTATGGCATACGATATTTTATGTCGTTGCCATAAAATGTTTATGTCTTGTAACGTCCAAAAATAATTCTTCATCATTTTATTGAAAATTCATCATCGTTCTAAATATTAGTGAATCCAATATGGAGAAATGGCCGACTTTCCGTCGTCATTTTCCAATCTTACTTCGTCCACATACATTTTCCACCCGTAAACTCAACGGAATTGAGACCAGTTAGCATAGCCCATGCTGTTGCTGCCTGATCATCAAAAATTCAAGCGTTGCACCATACAATTTAAGGGGTTAACGCTCATTTCCACAATCAAAATCAAAAACCAAGCCAGTCGTTTATCGCTCCTCGTCCCGAGTGGTCGAGTCTTAAAGGGGGCTTCTCTCCCTTTAGGAGAAATCCAAATTTCTTAGTGATGGCGAAATTATTGAACTACTGGTGGAAAATGTTCACAAAATCGATCTACCTTCGCGTTTCTTCCCATATAGCAATTCGCTTAAGTCGATACTATGCGTGGTAACCTATCGAATTAATAGTAGATAGCTATCGGACGTGTTTGCGTAGGGATACTGCATCCTTAAATCGAGAATAGTGTCTTTTCTTGCATATAAGGAACCTTCAATATTTTATTTCGCCTTTCATACCGGCCCATTAATTTATTTCTCTTCAATTCTACACAAACCTCTTATTATTTATCCAAGAGTGAAAGAAGGTAGACTAATTGAAAGTAACGCCACATGGTTTCGTTGCCGGCGATGAAATCGTTAGTTTACCGATNTCCTCCGACGCTGACAACATCTCCGGACATAACAGCTAGAATTTTTGGCGCAGTCGGTAGGACGCGCCCTCCTTTTCTCGCACGTAAATCGAAAATTAAAATAAGTATAAATTGAAAATTTTGAATATAATTGCCTCCGCAAGTTTTTTGTCAAAAATACAGAGGTAAAATTTTATTTATCGAGACCTCCAGAAATTGGTAAGTTATCCCAAATATTTCTATCTCTATTTCAAAAATATGACATCAAATCAATTCAATAGAATGAGCTTTTGAAATGAAAATTAATCGAAAATTCAAGAAATTTTAGAATTTACTAAATATTATTTCGATGAAAATAACAATTGAATTCATGCCTTTTCAATAGAAAAATTGATTCAACTTCACTCTCTTTTCATCCCAATTTTATCACAAACTCCTTCTATTTAAAGATGAAATTGATTATTCTCGAAATGAGTAAAGTTCTCAAATTTCAAATGGATCAGAAGATTAAATAATTCAATTAATTAATAATTATGAGTCAATAAATTTTCTAAAAAAAAAACTGCTCGAAATTCAGTTCAATAACGATAAAATTCCTAAAAGTGTCCCGAGTGTCGAATTGCTGCATCAGCAAATTCGTGCATTCCAGAGCGGTCAACACCATATGGTATTATTTTCTTTTAAATTTTAGCATTGATGAAAATTGTGAAATTTGATAACTTCTCAGTTTTAATCTGATATTTAAACAAATAATTACAAAAAAAGCTTTGATTCAAAGGTAAAATAATTATAATGATAGCAATTCAAACTAAGTTTTGTTCAATTTCCAAAATTATCAAATCATTCGACATTTTAAAATATATTGATTTCATTCTCTCAAAAAAAAAACTGAATAATAATAATAAATTAATCAATTAATTGAGAAAAACGAAAATGAAAAAACTGTTCTGTTTGAATACACGTTTCGAACATAATTGCGATATCAGTGAATTCTTGCCAGCGGGAATGAACTGTAGGAATCGAAATCAAGTTAAATCTTTTGCATGTCCATATCAAGATAAATAAAATCAATTTCTATATCTTTTAATAGGAAAGATTTGAGTAAATTCATTATTTGTCTAATTTCTTTCTTACTCAAAAATAATAATGAAACAAGAAATCAAATTTTAAATTTTCCCAGATTTTACAAATTGATGACCGCGAGATCTTTTGTTCATTTGACATTCCTATAAGAATTCATTAATCAGGAAATTTGTTAATTTTCCACCTGAAAAAAAACAGGAAAATATCGCGAGGAACAAACAGTACATAAATATGTGTGACTATATGAACACTTCTGGTCAGCTGTTTTCCCTCTTTCCCCGTGTCAAACGAGACTTCTCGGCTCTCTGACATTTTTCATTACCGAGAATTAAAATGACTTCAGGTCTCGTTGAAATTGAGATTACGATACCGGCATAAGCCTTCCGTACAATGAACTTTTGTCGTCAATTCAGAATAACAAATTTTCATGTTCGACCAAAATACACGCAAGTAGTTAAAATCACAAAAAAATAACTGCTGCGTCAGCAAAAGTGTGCATTTAAGAACGGAATATAACAATCAAAATCATATTGAATTATTTTCTTCATACAAAAATTAGCAAGGGATTTCGGCAAGAAAATTTGAAAAACTCATTCGTACTCTAAATTATGTGGGATCTTCCATACTCTCTATAAATTCCTCTAACCGGAAAATAATTATAGTAATCTAACAACAAAAATTAAAAAAAAAAAAAAAACAAAATTCGTAAATTGCTCGAAGTTTCAATGATAATAATTACTGTTATCATTATGAAATTTTCAAGTAGTTTGATTAATTACTTCAATAACGTACAAAAATATAGATCGCGAGTATTCAGAAGTATACATATTTAATGCACAAGCGCGACATTCGCCCTGCCGCGTTCTACTCCTGCCTTCCCCCCACCCCAATACTATGATCATTCGAATTTTTCAACACCAAATTTCAGGAATTGTAGGAGACAAAAATAAAAGGTTCATAGGAAACAAAAATGAACACATTCTTATAGTCAGAGTCATATCATTTATTTTCCAATACAGAGAAATTCAATTGGTTCTTAATTGTTCAGATCTTTCTATAGTATTTTCACTGATATACAACTTCAAGTTTGCATGTTATTCACAAATCTCAAATTCGTACATGTAGATATCCCTGTAGTCAATCAGTCTTTCTCTTTCTCCTCCATACTCGTCTTCAATTCTGAAGTTGAATCTAATCCGAATTTCTAAAAATTTGTAGGACACGTTGAGTCCTTGAAGGATCCGCTAATATTGGTCTTCAAGAAAAAAATTTGGATATATAGAAACACAAAATTTTTCCAATCTTTACCCAACAAAAAAAAAAAAAATTCACAACTTTCCAAAGAATTGTTTCTGATATGCCTTCTATCTTACTTTTCCAGTGCATTTAAACTCCTCACTCGTTCCGGTGGACTTCAATTTAAATATTTTCAACTTTGTGTAAATTTCGAAACCAACTTTTACTCCCTATTAGAAAAGAATTCGTAGAATTGCAAAAGAAACAAATTTAAAAACAAAAAAAAAGTTCCAATATTGAAAATTATTACAATGGAAAATTAGCATGAAAATTTGATATCCTTTTCCATCGACACGAATCAATCAATTCTTCAAATATCCAACAGAATCTCGATTCCTCCGTCCATAAGACAATTCAAATTATTGAAATTTATGAAAACTCGGTCAAGACTATGCTAGGTCAGATCAGCTGAATTATTTTTAAGTAATCGGGCTTAAATTTAATTGAATTAAAAAGAGAGATAGTTCAACGAATTTCAATAAATTACCGAACCTCTGAATGATTCATTGAAAATTGCCCTTACCAAATCCGGGAATGAGAGAAGAATGAAGTGATTTACCCATTTATCCCGCAATGCTTCTGAACATTTAAATGAGTTCTGTATTTTTGTATTCATTAAAAAAAAAAGAATAAATAATAATAATAATATCACTTTTCTCTTAATAAATTACGATACCTCCACTTTCATTGTTTCTCAAGAATTCATCGCTTTTTCACTTGAAGAAAAAGGACAATTTGTGTATCAGTATTTCCCTTTACCTACCCAAAATTTCTTCGAGAGAAAACTTTTAAATTGCATTCTTTTTATTCGAGCGTCTATCCGTTCATTCTCCCTCTCCTCAATAAATTATAATAATTCTTACGAATCTGGATCATGGTCTTCTTCCCCCCCTGCCCAAAATCCACAAAGATAGGAAGTCAACTCAAAGATATGTCGATCAAGAAAATTGAAAAATTAACCACTTATCAAGGATTTAGGAAAGAACAACTTCCAACCATCTGAAAAATGGAAGAGATCCCATTTATAATCTGATAGACAGGTGAACCGACGTACAGAAGTTCCGTAAAATGGAGATACTGGCCGAATCCCAGAAAATGAGAATCAAAACAGTAAATATAGTCTAAAAATCGTATAACGAATTCGAGGTAAACGTTATCTTTCTATTATGTAATTTAAATTTCCCAAGAACATCCCGATAAAATTAAATTGCATTAGATGTTCACCAAGTTGGATTTCATGAGAATAATTTGCCACACATCCAATGCAATTTAAAAATCGTCACGCATACTTGACAGACACAATGAATTGATATTAAAGAAAGTTCTTCCCATTTGTCTGTATCTCTCAAGGGACACAATAGACAATCATCATATCTATCATAAATACTACACCCAACTTTATCGAATTCCAGCCTAACGAAACACATTGTATGCCTGACGTACACCATACTAGACTTGCATGTCTCCCTGCCTGGAAACCTAGAGCTTAAGAGCACCAATACACCAACACTGGATCAGCTTTAGAAAAATCTGCATCGGCAATACCTGACATCCTCTTGTGGTCATCGGTACTCTCACGAAATTCACGGACAAGTTTGACGTTATCGTCCGGTATCGTTACCGAATAGAATCTAAGCCTAAATTAATGTTGAACGAAAACTTTTGAATTTACACCGGTAGAAAAAGAGTTAAGATATTGAGAAAACCCGAACATATATTCGTAATGAATCATGAATAAGAGCTGAGAACACCGCATAAAACCCAAAACTAAAATATAATATCAGATCGTCAATTATGATGAAGTCAAACCAGAATTGTATCTCGAACTGAATATTTCAAATGATCGAAAAGTCGAATCTGTTACCACGTATTCTGCCAAAATTAAAATCGAACAGACATTTATAATTAACATTCTATCAGCATGAAAAAGGAATTCACAAACAGAAAGTTCGAGAAAATTCTTTCCNTATAATATCAGATCGTCAATTATGATGAAGTCAAACCAGAATTGTATCTCGAACTGAATATTTCAAATGATCGAAAAGTCGAATCTGTTACCACGTATTCTGCCAAAATTAAAATCGAACAGACATTTATAATCAACATTCTATCAGCATGAAAAAGGAATTCACAAACAGAAAGTCCGAGAAAATTCTTTCTGATAACATCAGAGAACAAAAATACGAAAGGGAGCATTGCCATCATCAATATTTCAATGGAATTTCAGTAGTAGGTAGAACAAAACACATTGGATGAAACACAAAGAAACGTTCATTTATGTATCCTTCCTCTTGACTTGCTCCCTCGCCATACCTTGCAAGTTAATACTACATCTTCTCCATCCGCTCCCAATTACATTCAGAGCCCAAAAGAGCACATATGACACATTCCTCTATGCATTGATATCTCATTAGAGGATCTGTCTCCTACAAGCAGATTAAAAAGCTGAGTCCCTAGCGTGGTTCAACCACGAAAGCTTGAGACTTGCCAGAAATAAAAAAACGAAAGAACAACTTTCAACTTTCTTCATGTGTATATACATGGAAAGACCAAAGAAAATGATGGGAATAGAATACATTCACACAAGTAGATCTATTATCTATTTCCCCAGTGAGTACCCAAGAATTGAGGCAGGATTCAAGAAGACTACAATGCTCATGAGCGAGGTGCGGGGTCCTAACTCTGTGCCCTAATTTTCCAGAAATGATGCCCAAACCATATCAACCTTAAAATTTACCTAATCAAACTCTCCTCACCTCTCGCAAAAAAAGNACAAGCAGATTAAAAAGCTGAGTCCCTAGCGTGGTTCAACCACGAAAGCTTGAGACTTGTCAGAAATAAAAAAACGAAAGAACAACTTTCAACTTTCTGCATGTGTATATACATGGAAAGACCAAAGAAAATGATGGGAGTAGAATACATTCACACAAGTAGATGTATTATCTATTTCCCCAGTGAGTACCCAAGAATTGAGACAGGATTCAAGAAGACTACAATGCTCATGGGCGAGGTGCGGGGTCCTAACTCTGTGCCCTAATTTTCCAGAAATGATGCCCAAACCATATCAATCTTAAAATTTACCTAATCAAACTCTCCTCACCTCTCGCAAAAAAAATTCATCCCAGATCAAAGGAGCATAAATGGATAAACAGATCCGAATGAATTTGTAACCTAATATGGGGTACCGATTCAACTGAGATACCTTACCTAATTGTGTATGGATCATGGCAATCTCTGCTTCTACCTAATTATAGATAGAATCTGCAAATCGAATAGCTTTGTGAATTTCTTATGCACTATTTTAGTTAATTGATTAATCTCAACATAAAATCAATACTTTAAGTCCTTAAACAATTAACCTCCGTACATAAACAATTATGCATAAAATTCACATAAAGTTCAATATTTAAATACATAGAAAAATAAGATTAGAATAAATTAAAAATCAACTCACCTGCTGACCAAGAGAAATAAACATACCACATAATACACATTGCACATAATACCAACTTCATACGACAATCATTGTAAAACAAAGATGAATTCCTCTCGTTCTCTTCGAAAGAACCTTCGAGAACCGAAGCTATCTTTCGAAGAGGGGGCTGTAACGTCCAAAAATAATTCTTCAGCATTTTATTGGGAATTCATCATCGTTTTAAATATTAGTGAATCCAATATTGAGAAATGGCCGACTTTCCGTCGTCATTTCCCAATCTTACTTCGTCCACATACATTTTCCACCCGTAAACTCAACGGAATTGAGACCAGTTAGCATAGCCCATGCTATTGCTGTCTGATCAGCAAAAATTCAAGCGTTGCATCATACAATTTAAGGGGTTAACGCTCATTTCCACAATCAAAATCAAAAACCAAGCCAGCCGTTTATCGCTCCTCGTCGCGAGTGGTCGAGTCTTAAAGGGAGCTTCTCTCCCTTTAGGAGAAATCCAAATTTCTTAGTGATCGCGAAATTATTGAACTACTGGTGGAAAATGTTCACAAAATCGATCTACCTTCGCGTTTCTTGCCATATAGTAATTCGCTTAAGTCGATACTATGCGTGGTAACCTATCGAATTAATAGTAGATAGCTATCGGGCGTGTTTGCGTAGGGATACTGCATCCTTAAATCGAGAATAGTGTCTTTTCTTGCATATAAGGGACCTTCAATATTTTATTTCGCCTTTCATACCGGCCCATTAATTTATTTCTCTTCAATTCTACACAAACCTCTTATTATTTATCCAAGAGTGAAAGAAGGTAGACTAATTGAAAGTAACGCCACATGGTTTCGTTGCCGGTGATGAAATCGTTAGTTTACCGATGAATTTATATATTAATTTAAGCAACGAACATTTTTCCATATAATTGTAAAATCTTAATTAATTACTATAAACCGAATAATCAATGCAAAGTCATTCATACTAATGTTGCTAAAATTCCGACAGTAAAAGTTATATTTCTGATACAATTATAACCTTCTAAATCTGAAAACGTGTAAACATCTAAATACTTAATTGGTTAGAACTTTGAAGCCGATTAAATATATATAATAAATTGAATCAATCTTTTGATTCTAAATAAAACTTCAATTTATTTTTACGCCTGAAAAGGACTGCATAGCGTCGTCCTCATAATAAAAACTAAAAGAGATGAAAGATAATCCTTCAGATTATTCTTTTATTGATAATTCTTAGTTTATGTTTCGAGAGTATTAAAATTAAAATATGAAAGTTGTCCTCCGACGCTGACAACATCTCCGGACATAACAGTCTAACGACACAAAAGTATTTTCTGACGAATTCTGACGTTATAATCACATTCGTCAGAAAATACTTTTACTCCCTAGGGGCACAATATACTAATTTCATTTCTACATTTCTGAGCCCTCTGAGGGTTTTATTAGGATTAGAGGGGCCAATAAATACGCAATCAACATTCACTTGACGAAAAAATTCTGTTTTGGCGGAAGTCCACTTTGCCCCGGGAAAAATCCAAGATCTGACACTTTGGCCCCGGGTAAAAATTCAAATTTTTCATTTCGACAGATCTGGCACCTCTNGATACAATTATAACCTTCTAAATCTGAAAACGTGTAAACATCTAAATACTTAATTGGTTAGAACTTTGAAGCCGATTAAATATATATAATAAATTGAATCAATCTTTTGATTCTAAATAAAACTTCAATTTATTTTTACGCCTGAAAAGGACTGCATAGCGTCGTCCTCATAATAAAAACTAAAAGAGATGAAAGATAATCCTTCAGATTATTCTTTTATTGATAATTCTTAGTTTATGTTTCGAGAGTATTAAAATTAAAATATGAAAGTTGTCCTCCGACGCTGACAACATCTCCGGACATAACAGTCTAACGACACAAAAGTATTTTCTGACGAATTCTGACGTTATAATCACATTCGTCAGAAAATACTTTTACTCCCTAGGGGCACAATATACTAATTTCATTTCTACATTTCTGAGCCCTCTGAGGGTTTTATTAGGATTAGAGGGGCCAATAAATACGCAATCAACATTCACTTGACGAAAAAATTCTGTTTTGGCGGAAGTCCACTTTGCCCCGGGAAAAATCCAAGATCTGACACTTTGGCCCCGGGTAAAAATTCAAATTTTTCATTTCGACAGATCTGGCACCTCTAGATAATTTTTAGTACCCAAAAATTGCGGCTGGTGGTGAACGAGCGTGTTGTTATGCGCAGGCATATGCGCAGATGACCATAACAAGAAACTCCCAAGGGAATTCGGGCTAGATTGTAGCCCCGACAGCTGACTACATAATGTGCGTTCAAACGTGCAGGTGTGACAAAAAAGTATTATCTGGCGAATGTGATTATAATCCTCGCCTTCGGCTCGAATTATAAAGCCATATTCGCCAGATAATACTTTTATCGCCTGATGACATAATATACTATTTCGCACTCATATGGAAATATACTATTTTTACAGTGATGTTACGTTCAGTGAATGGCCGAACTGTGCCTTTTTCGTTTACAAGTAAATGAAAATACTTTTCATTTACACAGTAAAAAAAAATTCGGTGTTACTGTCTCTGGTGCGAGGAGTTAAATTAACTCAATTTCGGTGTTAAAGTAACACTCTCTCGCCCGGAATCAAATTTTGGTACGGAGCCAATTGTCATTTTTCACGGCGAACTGTGTTGATTAATATGTTCATTTGGACACCATGGCAGGGTCAATTTTCACTCCACTCGTTGTATTTCACTCCGAAATGAATTAACTCCGTACATTCACACCGAAACACGGTGTGGACTTATTTTCACTCCATTTGGTGTGGACTCAGACAGTGTCACCAGATCGTGACGTCACCCCATTAAAAATTTTCCAGGTTTTGGCTATAAATCGCCAAGATCTGGCAACCCTGGACTCAGAGTCGAAATTCATTCTCGATTTTTTACTGTGTACTTTTCGTTTACGAGTAAACGAAAAGGTAGTTGTCGGCACGAGGTGATAGTAGCAGCAATGATAAAAATGAACTTTATCACAAAACTTTTTTGATATGTATGATTGTAGTCCTCAGCTTCGCACGAAGTTGTTTTACCGTACTGTACTTTACGTTTTCTTGTCCTAGGATTAGCATTGACATTTCCCCAAACTGTTAAAAATGCAACTCCCTAAAAAGAAAAATATCGTTGATGACTATAGGGCCATGGTTTTTTTTACTTGTGTGGTTGGCCAGTCCTCAAACTTGCACGTAAAATGCCGTTGTACGGACGGTCTGATGAAAAGTGGGTTGTGACGTGTGGGTGGTGTACTATAGTGCTACCTTTCCACGGGCCAAAAAACACTCCTTCCACAAGTATCGGACCCTATTTTTTATCACTACGCGTGTGTAGTGTGATTTTGCGCACACGGAGCGTAAAGTGTCAGTCTACACACAGTGTGATGAAAGTAACAATTTTTGAATATCTTGAGTTTCAAGTTAGTATATATTAAGTTACCAAATAAATGTTTTTCCCCCATGTATATATATATTTGGATGAAAAACTTCCATTTGGTAGCTTAATGAAATTGGTAAAAATGAACAGAAAAAATTCTCGAAGTTTCCTTGCATTATCTGCATGCAAATAGATCGAATAGTTCGCAGTACCACTGATACTGAAACGTTGAGAAAAAAATGGAAATAATTAGTCAGCTTGGGATTGTGAGACTTACAAGGAACATTAGGTAGGTGTCCGCCCCCGAGTTTGATGAAACTTGAATATGTTATAGAGGACTCAAAACTAAGTGCCACGTTTTTTTTTATCGGCCCATACGCGGGTTTAGGGGGTGAAACTGCCCTCTGAAGTTGACCACCTCCCGGGGTATTTCTTCAATTACGCACATAGGGAGAATATTTAGACAAATTTTTTGCAATATAACAGGAAGCTCATGGAAAATGATTAAGAGAGAAATTGAAATCATGTCCGAGGGGTGAAATTTCGGGGGTAAACTACCCCCGCGAAAAGTCATTTATTCAATAAAAAATATATATATCGCTCCGAATTTCATGAAACCAATTTCATTTGAAAGTGCATAAAAAAATACAAAATATCTTTTTTCGCATTCTTTTTTAAATTGTAATTCAAAGGCAAAAGAAGATCAATTTCCTGGAATTGGCCGACTTTGACATTTTTTGCAGTATAAAAAAAAGCTCATGGGGAATGATGAAAAAAAGTTTCATCATTCCCCATGTCAAACTACCCCCGCGAAGAATCAGTTTCCCCATGAAAAAATTATTGCCCGAAGTTTTATGGAATCATTCCGATTTGAAAAAGCATGAAAAAAACACGCGCTGTCTCTTTTGGATGTTTCCTGGAAAAAATTTGGCCAGTGGTGTAGAATGGAATGAATTGAAAATAACTTTCAAATGAGATGATCTTACGACCCTGATGTTTATATTGTTTTTGAAAAGATTTTAATGAGGACGTATGATAATGACATTGTCGCGATAATTCAAATCCACATCAGAACAGTATGCCAGAGTTATAAAAATATCTATCCGAATGTCATCGGTCTTGTTTAAAAATAACATCACGGTGATAAATATGCACGGCTTACAATATCGGTGTTTTACGTTTTAATTCCTCATGCAAACACAATCACAATCAGTTTACAAGTGTCCATCAACGAAAACAGTCTCCGTGGGTATCGTGTTTCTGTGCCCGTTTCATAATGAAAGTTAATCCAATGAACGTTACCAGACTTCTCATGACAACATTTAAAGTTCTCAATCTTGTTGTAACGCCTGTGAACAATGAGGAACGCGAATTAGCGGACACCTTTTAAAGGATATTAATTCAATCCATGGAGGAATACAATGGCGTTGAAATGATTGAAGAAACATCTCTAGATTTTCAAGAGCCCTATAAATATATGGAAATGATGGCGGTCGAGGATGAAGAATTTCAACCACATACCAAAGAATCATCTGAAAGTTGTCCGGAGGATGAGGAACCTGTAGATTTCGACTATAAAAAGAGATCAGTTGAGTTCTGAAGAAGTGCAAAAACAAAGAAAAACCTTTCTGTAAAAACGGTTGTACATCGATTTAAAAAGGTGAAATCGAGTCGGCAGTTACGACGCTGGGCGCACCAAATAAATAAAGGAGGGACATATATGGAGAAGTTGAAACGTATTTCGGAGTACACATTGAAAAATATGAAGAATGTTATTGATGCAGGATTAATCGTTCACGATACTGATGTACAAAGGTGGGCTTTGCAAGCCCAGAAAGAAATCAGATTCAAAGACGTTCGTTTCAAGGCTTCGCCCTGGTGGTTGCATTATTCCAAGAAGGCACACCGTATTACATCCCGAAAGATTAATAAATTCGTTACGCGGAAAACATTGGAGACTCGAGAAGCTTTACAAAAACAATCAGACGAATTTCTCTAGGAAGTTCAGCCTTATTTTGCTACCTATGGCCCAGAAAACATCTATAATTCTGATCAAAGTGGTTTTCAATTAGAAATTCATTCGGGGCGTACTTTAGCTTAGGAAGGCGCGAAACAAGTGGCGTGTATAGTACAATCGGTAACCTCAACAACACAAAGTTACACGATACAACCCACCATTTCTGTTGATGGTAAATTACTATCACCTCTCTTTCTGCTTTTGAAAAAACCTTCCGGAACTTTTGGCGCAATGGTGGAACACAATCTTTTTCGACCATTCAATGTTTTCGTCACGGCTTCAAAATCGGGGAAACTTACTTCACGTGAGATGATATTCAAGACATAAGAGCCTATGATATTTTCAATACAACAATTGGTATTATTAAAAAGTACTTGATTCTTTGGAGCATTCTAAAACCTGGTTGAAGGAAGTATTTTTTTCGAATGTGGGACCTAGAAATCTACTGTTGATAGATTCGTGGAGCGGGCACTCTACTCAAGCGGTACAAGAAGCAACTCCAAATAAACAATTCTTAACTATGTTGATACCAAAGGGTACAACTGGAAGAATTCAACCCCTTGATGTATATGGTTTCAGAATATGGAAAAATTATGTCCGTCCTTTTTCGGATACTGTTGTCCTCCTTGACTATGATCTTAATTTACACTTGAGGAATAATATAATAAAGTTACAGCCTTTAGTCCATAAGCAATTATCATCACCAAGGTATCAAAATTTATTTCGTTACGCTTGGTTTCAAAGTGGTTATATTGTTAAAAAACCTGATGAATTTGAAAATCCTGTCGATTTTGCATTTGGACAATCGTCTCATCCACACTGTGATATTGAAGGCTGTTCCATTTGCTCAGGTCTGCAACATTTTTTTGATGAATACCATTTCTGTACCCATTACGATCCTTAATATGATTCATTCTGCATATTGACTGTACCAAAAATTAAGCTGAAAAATCAGGCCCGGTCGCGCTTCGCGCGCTCCCTCTTTAGGGTATGACCGGTAGGGGTTGGTGGAATTGGATGACCCATTACGGGTCGCACCAATAACTTCCCGACCATTTGTTTTTTCTTTCATTAATTTTTTTATTATGTATTTATTCAATCTTTTTCTCACATTTCTCCGAGGAAATACCCATAGAAGACAAGAAAATCCGTGCACGTGCTCGCACTCACACACACTCCCATGCACACACATCGCCGTATTCCGCATCGAGAAAAGATGTAATTTATCAGAAAAGTAAAATTGTTTCTTGAATGTATATCGATTTCGAAAAAAGCTAGTGAACTGCTGATTAAATGTCTTCCAGTATTCCATGATTTGTGCGTTATATCAAGATTCATCGTTTCTAACAAAAAAAACTTGAAATCGCATCGTTATGCACGGAGAAATGGTCTCGTTTACAAAAAAACGCTAATTTTCGACTTTTTTCCAAATGTTTTTTGGAAAAAACTGGAGAAACGCTGAGACGATCGTCTCCATAATCTAATCAGGTTCAAGTCACATGAAAATACAGCGATTAAAAAAAAAAAGTCAAATCGCATCGTTTGTTCAGGAGGAATCGTGGCACAAAATTTTTGTCACAGACACACATCCACACATACAGACAGGTACCTGAAAAGGGTCAGAAGTGGTTCCAAAGGTCATGAAACGTGGAGAAATGCTTAAATTTCCACATTCGATTTTCGGGGTCATTACAATAACTTTCTCCCTTCGGGTCGGGAAGTTAATAAAAACGTCATATGTCAAAAAACTGAATTATCTGACCTTCAATAAGACTGGTAATTTCTATTCTAAATGCCATCATCCAGTGATTATTATAATCATTGCATTTCGGTATCAATGTTTCATTACAGCGNATTTGCTCAGGTCTGCAACATTTTTTTGATGAATACCATTTCTGTACCCATTACGATCCTTAATATGATTCATTCTGCATATTGACTGTACCAAAAATTAAGCTGAAAAATCAGGCCCGGTNCCAAACACTGACAATAATGTTTGGAAGGTGACTACCTTTGGATTATTTGAGTTGATAATTACTAGGAGGGGTAAAAACGGTATCCAGTTAATTCGTCCCAGGACGATTCATCCCACAAATTCATCCTCCTGCAATTTCGTCCCAAAAATTTTCATCCCATTACAATTTCGTTCCAAATCGATTTCATCCCAGGTAAATATATCCCGGTACCATTTCATCCCATTTTCTCTATTTGTGTATTGCTGTGTCTGGGACTCATTAAATTCGCTGTGTTGACGTTCAATGTCCAGCGCTCTAATATTATTTCGGTTCGAATCGATTATTTCTTGGGAATTACGTTACTTTATTGTTAAATCATATCGTGCGTGACTATCGAACAAGTCGAGCGTGAAGCATTTAACGACGCAGACGTTTCGTGATTTGTTTAAATCTATATATGATAGAGCATTGAAAGTGGACAACATGCCTTTAGAATTCGTTGTAAGTGAACGGGGTACTGTCATTTCCCAGTTTCGTTGATGTGAGAGTTGACTTTTTATTAGATAATATGTAAATGTTCATCGACGAATTTGTGTTATTTATTTAATGGTTTTTTTCACAATGTTCACGATTGATCTGTTTTTTGCATATTTTTGTATTATTATCATGATGTATGTCTTGAGTTGGGACCGTTTTTTTGTGAATAAAAAGTTGACATACACATTCTTCGAAATTCGTTTTATTATAATACGTCGTTCGCTTTTCTTTTGATTTGTGAGATGAATCTGCCGTGGGATGGGATTTTCTGGGATGAATTTGTCGTGGGATGAGTTGATTGGGATGAATTTACCTAGAACCGGTAAAAACAAACATTATTGTCAGTGTTTGGAATGTACTGCTACATTTATGCTACGTTGCCAATTCCAAGAAATTGATCTTCTTTTGCCTTTACATTGCAATTTAAAAAAGAATGCAAAAAAGGTATTTTGTGTTTTTTTATGCACTTTCAAATGAAATTGGTTTCATGAAATTCGGAGCGATATATATTTTTTTTTATTGAATAAATGTTTTTTCACGGGGGTAGTTTACCTCTGAAATTCCACCCCTCGGAGATGATTTCAATTTCTATCTTAAACCGACGTCGATGGCCGAAGCGGCTAGGTGCGAGCCTAGTGTGCGAAAGGTTGTGAGTTCGATTCCCCGTGGAACCGAGTTTTTCAACCGGAGGCTCCGGCGAGCGGGAGGTCGCTAATATAGTGACCGCCTGTACCGGCATGGGTTTTTTGTGGTTTCCCATGCTACTTCTATGTTCTATAGGAGTGCGAATGCGGTGCAGTGTAGAATCCACAGCCGCATGCATAGGGTTGGATAGGGCCGATTAGCCAATCAGAGGGCAGAAAGGGCCGGAATAAAAAAAAAAAAAATTCTATCTTAATCAGTTTCCATGAGCTTTCTGTTATATTTCAAAAAATTTGTCTAAATATTCTCCCTATGTGCGCAATTAAAGGAATACCCCGGGAGATGGTCAACCTTAGAGGGCAGTTTCACCCCCTAAACTCGCGTATGGGCCGATAAAAAAAAATACGTGGCACTTAGTTTTGAGTTCTCTATAACATATTCAAGTTTCATCAAAATCGGGGGCGGACACCTACCTAGTGTTCCTTGTTAGATGCTAAATGTCATTACCGCGGCATATTCTCAATTCAATATTAAACTTGTAACTTTGGAGTTTCCACTGGAATTCCTGTGTAAATGGAAATTATCAAAACTGAGCGGAAAAAATATCACTCAAAATTAATTAACTCATATGATCATCATCCATTGAGGATTAGAAGTAGATAAGCTAACTCAGAATTGTGTTCATAAATTTTCCTTTTATGACCGTGTTTCGAAGGTGGAAATATGAACTAGATGTTTCCACGATTGTGGCTGGTGTCCCCTCAAATAATTTACACGAAGTCTTCTAAAATGGTAATGATTGCTTCAAGTCTGAAAATTTCATGTATCTGGTTTCAGACGAAGCGTGAAAATAGTTATTGCGGTTCTGGTAAGTATTTTAGGTACCCCATTGAGCCCCGATTTCCGTTACTGCTATTTTCATTCTTTCCCGTAAAAATTGAAAGAATTCTATTCGTTATACAACAAAAAGAGGATGAATTACTCGATTCAACTGAAAAAAAAAGTGAAAATAACAATTTTATTGAGACAACAAGTGCATAACTTCTCATGTTAAATGACTGTTTAGAAAGTTTTAGCTATCTATAAATACCCCTAATATGTGTCAGACTGCACTTGGTCAGCATTTTCGATATGGAAAAAATTCGTCTTCCTAGAAATTACGATTTTTGCGTAATCGGCCATAAGATAACTATGGACATTAAACGTTCTCCATTGAAGATATGTGGAAAGTTTGCCACGCATATTTCCGTGCATATTTTTCTGTGCAATGTTTCTCTATACCTGTAGTTTCACGTAAATATCCATTAAAAGATGAAAAATTGTTTACCTTTTGGTTTTCTTGGCACTCGACCCTTCGATTTAATCGTAATCGACGGAGTTTTCAGAATTGATTCATCTAGCGATTGCAGTTGATAGAAATTGTAGGTATACCTCTTAACGCCAGACTTCCATGTCAAGTTTACATAAGAAACCTCACTAGGTATTATTGGAAGTTTAATCTCGAATTCTGGATCGAGTAAATACGATAGCACTCTCCCCTCGCTTATTGCATAAATCTCCATCTCTAATCCTGAAACAAAAAAAATTTATTAATTTTTCCTTCAATAAGGAAATTTAGATAAAACCCCTTGTTTTATCTTTCTGCTTCTGGAATGCTCTCTTTTGATTTGAGATAATTTTCCGGAATTGACAATCGGTTAATCGAAATGGCGATTATTCGATTGCGATCTACCAATTCGTTATCAGCAGACAGAAGAAAGTTCAATAATTGAATCTATGTAGTATTTATGTGCTCATTTTCGGGATTAGCTTATGAAAAAAATAAGATGAAGATTTAAACGAAACATAGTATTGCTTACCGGATAGGATAGTGTTATGGGGTTGTTAATGGATGATGATCATAATGACCATGGGCAAATTCTCCTGATTATTAAAATTGCTACATAGGATTGATGTTGAGAGTATACATAGAAAAAGAAATCATTTAACATCAACGTATCATTGAAGTTTGATGATTTTGATCAGTAGAGAAGGAGCACTTACTCAAAATAAATTCAAGATCAATTTTACATTGCGATAGATTTGATACGTTTGAAAGCTCAATCAATGTGGAAATGCAGTTCTGAACAATAACAGTCTTAATAAATGGATTCAAGTTGTTTTGCTCCCAAATGGACGCCTTGTATTTGATCGATTTTTTGATTTTCTAATTTTGATTGCAAATGGTCTAGAATGTTATGAAACCTGAAGAAATGATGCTTTTAGGGTAATGTCTGTATGTATGTATGTCACAACTTGGATTTTGTAGATAAACAAGGGGTCCATTCCATTGCTTAGAGCTTAGAAAGATTAAGATCAAGGTTGAACTTGGGTCAATGTTGGCTTGACTCTGGATGGGCCTAGGTTAACCTTGAGTTAACGTGAGTTGATGTTGACCTTGCATGGTGACACTTAAGGAACACTTAAAATTGAATATTTCAGGAACGAATAAAGCAATCATCTCCAAATTCGAACTCGATCAAGATAACATTCAAACGAATATTTTAAACCACAATTGAAAAGATTTCAACGATTGTGTTTTGAGTAATCGTCGAAAAACTAAATTTGATAAAAAAGCTCACATGCATACGGACATGATTTAAAAACATCATAGCCGAACTCCTGTGTCCAAAAGTAATCATCTTGACACAAAAATTGCAAATCGAAAATTTCAGATTTGACGAATACATGGGTTCCATTTAGAAGCAACGTTGGTTCAAACCTCCTCTGAACATTGATTAAACCTTGACAAGACCTTGGTTACACCCTTCTTAAGCTACGATTATCCTTCGACTAAATCTTGATTCAACCGCGACTAAACCTTGAATAAACAACGACTAAATCCCGCCGAAGCCTTGACGAAGCTCCGACTAAACCCTGATTAAACCTCGATTAAACCATGATTAAACATTCATTAAATGTTTTTTTGTGATACCTATCTCAAAAGCGCACTTTTCGAAACGGTTTAGTGTGCGTTAACATTATCCCCGCCACCATTCCGAACAGTGAATTCGGCAGGTACCGCAAAAAATAAGACACGTTAAATGTTACACGTGCGTGTAAAAACGTGGGATTTTACGCACTAGTAACACAATATACAATTTAAGGCTATAATTTAAAAACAAATGATGCGATCGCCACTATCTACGAACTCGATTACGATACTATTGAAACGAATCTTTTTAAGCCATAATTGAAACGATTCCAACGATTATTTTTTGAATGATCGTCGAAAAACTAAATTTTTTAAAAGAAAGCTCACATACATACATACGGATATGATAGAAAAACTGCGTATTTGAACTCCTGAGCCCAAAATTAGTCATTCTGACACAGAAAAAAATGAAAATTTCAGATTTGACGAATACAATGCTTCCATTCGGAAGCAAAATCTGAAATTTGGCCTAATTGCAGCTATGATTGAGCTCAGCTTTAGCGCGTTGTTTCAGCTCGATCGGTTCAGTAGATCCTGAGATATAACAACTTGTTTAAATTTCATTTTTTTTTTGAATATCTCAAAAACTACTGAACCGATTTCAATGTTTGTTCAAAATACTCGTATTGGAGGCCTTTATCTAAATCAATCAAAACCTCTATACCCATTCATACAAAATTTTTGAGGTGTTGCCGTTTTTTGTTTTTTTTTTCAATTTTTTCCTTCTTGTACGCACGATAACTTGACAAACAAGAAGAGGTTCGAGCCTATTCGACAGAAGGCATGGGACTGTTACTTTTTGTATTATTAGTCTTTCTCTTTCTTTTATTTCTACCAATTCCATTGGCAGTAAGCTTCCGAATGGATCCGTATCAATTCCGCTCATAATCGCTCATAGGTGTTGGTTTATTGTTGTATTTTAGTAACCTCTACCATAATTTTCGAACTTCATTGATAAATAACTCATTATTTGAAGTTAGAAAATCGTGGAAATAGAATTCAATGTTTTTCTGCTACATATTCCCGTATGGAATTCCATACGGGAATTTCAAAATGTAATGACAATTGTAAACCTAATTTTTTTTCGTCTAAAATTATAAAAATTAAATGAAAAATTGATATTGTTGAAATTAAATCTTCAAAAATTCGAGGAATAAAATAAAAAGTTTGAGAGAATCAATTGTTTCATTAACCAACCTCAGTATGAAAGTGAAAATTCATAAACAAAAAGTGATAACGCTCACACCGATAATGAATATCTCCAAAATCACTCAACTGATTACGCCCATCCAAAATATGAAGCTTTAATATTATGAGAGCTATAATCATACCAAATTTCAACTTGCTATCCTCATTTTTTCTCAAGTTATCGTGTATACAAGACTGAAAAAGAAACCAGAAAAACGGGAATATCTTTGAATCTTTATATGGGCGGGTATACATATTTTGATGGATTTCGATAGTGGTCACTGCAACGAGTATTTTGAAATTAAAAAAAATTGAAATCTGTCCAGTAGTTCATGAGATATTCGCAGAAATATATTTACACAAAATATTGAATATCTTAAGAACCGTTCGGCCCATTGCGCCCATCCACAAGTTATCGTGTAAACAAGATTTTTCATGAAAAGAGGGAAAAACGGCAATATCTTGCAATTTTGTCTGAACGGGTACATATATTTTGATTGATTTAGATAGAGGCTATCGGGACGAGTATTTTGAAAAAAAAGGAAATCTGCGAAGTAGATTTTGAGATATTAAGGAAAAACGAAATTTAAAGAAACTGTTATATCTTAGGAGCTTCAAGACTGATCGGGCTAAAACTGCACCTAAAGTGAAACTTAATCATCACACACATACATACAGAGATGACCCTAAAAACATCATTTCTTCACGTTTCATAACATTCTAGACCATTTGCTATCAAACTTTGAAAATCGAAAAACGGCTCAAATACAAGGCTTCCATTCGGAAGCAAAAATGAAGATAGCATGATTATAGCTCGTACAATATTGAAGGTTGGTATTTTGGATAAATGCAGTCGGGCGAGCAGTTTCCGAGATATTTACTTTTTGTATAAATCAATTTCATTAAAAGGTTAAATGTCTCCCTGTAGACACTCTGGAGGATGTGGTTACGATTGAATGCCTGTTACAAGGATTGGAAATTGTTACGAATCCAGTCGGAAGCTTATTACCAATGGAATTGGTAGAAATAAAAAAAAAGACTAATAATGGAAAAAGTGCCGGTCACATGCCTTCTGTCGGATAGGCTCACACCTCTGCTTGTGTTATGGAAAATTATGTCCATGATGATCGACACTAATTGGAGAATTTATCTAGTATTCGAAAAAATTATTTTATATAAAAACCTATTGAACTCCGAAGAAAATATAGAGTAGAAATAAATTTTTCTCTTACGAAAAAGATCGATTTTTTCCCACAAAAGACACCGAGAAAACGGAAGAATTGACAGTAGATGAAAGATTTGATTCTACTATGTGATTAATGAAGATTATGATCGTCAACACTTCCGTTGGATAAAAAAAGAATGATTAAGAAACCAAAAATTCACATTGCAATACGAACTACCACTCCAAAAGTACACAAAACTATTAAGATTGCAAAACTTTGGAACCATTCCAAAAACCTTATCAAGCATTCAATGACAGTTATTGAGGAAAAAAAATTAGTCTTCGGAAATGAATCGTAAATGGAATCTGAATCGACAGCTTATTATTTTGAAAGATATTTCACTCTCCTACTAGTAAAAAAAAATCGTTTCCATAATGCTTTGATTTGCACAATTGCTGTGCAAAAAATTGATTGCGAATTAATTATTACAACTTACCACTAAACATTTTAATTTGCTGTCGATCAATCCACAGTGATATATCCCCCTCTGGTTTATGTGCATTCCCTGATCGATGATGCCTAGTAATAACCTGGCCAATTTGGAGGAGGAAAGCAGTAAATAGGATGGACGAGGCCCACGGCATCGTCGTTAGCAGGTGCTTGTCTTTCGCGGCGGAACCAGGATGATGCTTTCCAGTCCAACTCAATGGCCTTCCCTTACGGTATACCGTTCAACACTCCCCGTGTAACAACCGTGAAATTCAAAATTTTACGGATTCCTTAAATTACTTTTTATCTTATTATCTCTTCAACTCAATCGACCGAATAAAGAGTTCTTAATCAATTAATCAAATCGAATTATTCGCACAATATCTGTTTTTATTTATTTATTTATTTATTCATTTTTTTTTGATGGAGTATGTTTCCGTACTGATGATAGAAATTCCTAACAGATTAAACGTAGAGCAGTTGCGAAGACCGTAGCAGTGGCTAAGTAACTGACTGACTGACGACTGACTCAATAAGAAAAGGCCTGCAGGCTCGAGTCTCTCGCAACGCGCCGGAGATCCCTATCTTACCCAGTCCCAACACCGGGATAAGAGTGTGTGCACACTGGTTGCGGATATATGTGCGAGACGAAAATAATCGTCAATTCAAAGCTATTCAAATGGGAAAGTCCCCCTGAAATTTAATGGATGTGAAGGAAAATTTTATTGTACCCTGTTTGATTTTGCATATTCTTGTATTAATAGCCACTCCTTTATACTAATGAATTTGTCAGTAGTTCGGAATTAACCGCATATCTAACAGAACTTCAATTCATATCATCGCAAACAAAGAAACACATCTAAACTTTTACACGTGGACGGTATTCTATAAAAAATGAAAAACGTTGCAAAATTAATAAACTATTCATATTGTTGCGTATCCGTCTTTCTCGTGAAAAGTTGTCGGGACGACAAAGAGGAATACGCAACAATATGAGTAGTTTTGATTTCACCTGAAGTTAATTTTTCTTTTACTATGCAAATACATAGTGGTATGATTTTAGATTGTTTATGATTTAAACATTAATCTCAGCATTAGAACAACACTGATTGAATGCGAGAGTGTGGATTCACACCGGGGTTGCAAGTCTATTGTTGATAAAGCCAATAAAAAGTTTTTGCAAGAGTAAATAATGGTGATATGGACATGGATATTCGGCGATGAACCTACACAAGCATACACGTCTTTTGTATGGCTCATTGCAAGTTCTCCCCTTCTGTGAATCATTTTCACCAAATTTACGTTCACACAGCATCTTGCAAATTAATGCAGCAAAACGGATCGTCTTTTTTCACCCAGGTGTATGACCGAGTCAGTGAGGAGCCCCATGCACTGGTGTGGACGGGAATTTTCACAGGACTTGAAAAACTATCGAAAGGTGCATTTTTTTCAAAATTTTTCACTAGACCGTCTTTTAAAGATGTAATTTTTCTCGTGGTTTCTATTTTTTTTATTTCATATAACCCAAGTTCTGATCAGCCGATTTCAACGTATCAAGTACCAAAATGTTTCGTAATCTGCCACCTTTGAGTACTTGTAGATGATTTTTTCATTTTCTGTTTTATCAACTCTCACTGTTAAAACATGTGTTTTGAGCCATGGTAGGAGTCAGGCAACGTTTTATTTTTAACTTACTAGAACAGGGCGCGCGCTTCGCGCGCATATTGTTTTCCATGGGTGCCAGAATAGTAAAACCTTACCGTTTCTCACTTTCATTAATTTTGATCTCGATAATAATAATGCAGAAAAAATGAATGGTTTCAACAAACTTTTTCAGAATGAGAATTTAATTGTTGAATAATTTATTCGGAATCATTAGAATCCTCTTCATCTTCTTCTTCGTTTCTCTTTTGCTTCTTACGTTCTTATTAATTTTTAGGGGTGTATTATGTGCTGTATACTATATTATATATTATATATTGTATCATATATAATATATAATATATAATATAGTATGATATAATGTATAAAATATAATATATATACTATACATGTATGCATTTTTTTATAGTACAGAACAGTATTTAATTTTTTCAATTGTTAAATAAATTACAGTACATAAAAAAATATACACAGACATAATATTACGTTACTTGATAAGCGGAATAGAGGCTTCAGAAATCGTTACACTGGATTTTTTAAAAGTGGATTGTATTTTTTTCTTCTAGCACTTTCCAATTTTCATTGAAAATCTTGATGAAGTCTTTAGATAATGTTTATTATACACTTAAAAAATATGTCAAATAATTAAATAAATAATTTTTCAAAGTATCGGTATCAGTAACAGTAGTAATAGTCCAAGGACTTCAAAATTATCGGGTATTTCCCGATAGCTTCGTTGTTAACAAATGAGGGTGTCAAGGGATTTTTCTGCAAAAGATTTTTTTGAAGCTCGAGGAGTATTTGTCGGATTATTTTTCCTAATCGGATTTTGCCCAATCAGAGTGCAGTGGACAACCTTCTGGAGGTAATTTAGGGAGGATTTGAACAAATTATGTTAACAGAATAACTCGATTTCCATATACTGTCAATACAAGATTCGATCTGAAATGATGCGAAAAAATGAAGAGCTACTGCGAAGTATTCAAAAGCTAGCAGGAAATATCGGAAATAAAACTGTCGGTAGCTTCAAATACTGCGCTTAGATTAGTCAAAATCCGATTGGGAAAAATAGTCAATATTATCTAAAGATTTCATCAAGATTTTCAACGTAAATTGATAAATTGTGAACGAAAAAATTGAGAAAAAGTAGATCCAGGACGTAGCACAATTGTTAGTATGGCTCAAAACACTTGTTCTACTTGTGAGAAATGATGAAAAGAATGAAGCAGATAAAAGATACCGCAATGGTTGAAATTGAAGTTTTTCAACTTTTTTGTCACAAACTGACAAAAGACGTAGGAAATAAATTTTCTTGGTGCTTGATGAATCGCAATCGAACACACAACTGAAAAAAAACGATAAATCGTATTTCCCATACGGGCTACAGAGAAATTCTAAAGAAAATCAGGCTATAGCACTTCAAGCTCCTCAACCTTGTAAAAAATTCTCGTTTACTTTCGAGAGGGTGGAAATCAGGGATTGATCGGAATCATTTTATAATGACGAGATCATCTTTTCAATTGAATTGAAAAGAAAAATTAGTCAACAACTGGCCGACCCTCGGCGTCTGGGCGTTCTTTCAAGTATAAACTCGACTATAAAATTTTAACTATTGCACGTTTCCTTTTCATTTCTACCAATCCTATCGTAAATGATCGTTCGTATGGAAGCTCAATCTTTTTCCAAACATGGTTTGTAAAGAAATAGCTGTATTTTCGGACAAGTCTTGTTTTTATACAAGACTGGAAATATGATCCAGTCTTGTTTTTATACAAGACTGTAAATACAATTAGTATAACCTCACAATAAGAACGGAAGTTATTGTATTAACTTTACAATAAGATTAATTACGAGTTAAAATTGTGGTTTGTAGTGGTGATATATTCTGATTGATTGAAATAGTGATGTACATGTCATCATGTATCAGAAAATTTCAAAACAATTACAAGCATACTTAGCTAATGAAAAAAATGACCGGTGATGATGCTTGTATCCAGAAGTGAGAACCATAATTTCTTTTGAATGAATTATCACTACATGTGAACATTGAAATTTTCTTTAATGTGATAATTTTAAAATTTGAATCAATGAAGACATGAAACATTTCAATTTCTGTTGAAAAAATTATTGAAATGCAAAAATTGCGTGAATTTGCAGTTGTTGCGGATACTCGTATCCCTCTATCGAAAGGCACACGAACAGAAGGATTGAGGCAATGGAGAACCAGTTTTTAACGTCACCTTCCTTTCGTCCCCTTTGGTGCTCTTCGCACACAATAAAGGGGATCCTCTCTCCTCTTCATTTTACTCAGAAGGATGTGAAAAGAGAGAGAGAATTAACTCGTGCCTACGGCTCATACGACCTTGTTTCCACTTGATCATGTCTTGAAGAAAAAGATTGGGTGGGAGATGGCCCCCATTTAGTGGAGACCAATCATTTTCGAATGGGGTATGATATTATTCCTTTTGCTCTTGGCTTACTTATCTAAAACTATGATTTATCTCTATTAAACAAAGCAATGACTTTATATGGAAAAAAATCTTTTTCTTTACTTGTTTGAAAATTCCATTTTCTTAAAGCCTTTGTATCCCTCACGGAGTGCGGCAAGTTCCCACCTTGTAACGTAAAGTAATCTGAGATCTTTCTACCACGACCTTGAACTTCACATACAAAAAAATAGAAGCTCTAGCCCCTCTTTCCGAAGGGTTTCCACACTAGATAAGAAATACACTATTGTCTCACGAATGTCTATGTATCTCAAGCTACCAGTGAAATCTAATTATGAAGTTATCAACTTTGATCACTTAAAACAGTGAAAAAAAATAATAATGAATTCTCATACACTCTTAATATTTATTTAGAAGGGTCAGCAGACGTCTTTATATCTCAATTTTTAAGAGGATGATGAAAATCGTGGGAGCCGAAGAGTAAAAAAAATGACTATGACTATTAGGTTGAAGACTGCAATTCCTCGATGAATAGCTGATAATAATGTTTCATTGTGCATCTCGACAGTGTCAAGAGGGATGGGCTACCTAACAAATGAGTCATTGTTATTCTTCCCTCTTTCCGTGTTTCTTCTTCATTTTTCTTCCATTATTTTCATTTCTTCATGAATCTGCGTATGGAGTTCTCGTTTGGCTTACCACGATAAAAGCCTTAAAGAAACGAGCATGATTTGATGGTTTATGCTGTCCTTCGTTGATGAATGCCACTTTGTTCCTGAACGAACGGGAGAGAGGGTGAGGAGGGTAAGAATCGTCGATAAAGACCGTGATGAATGGAAAGAAAAACGTTTAATGGCTGAATTATTTTGGTTAGATACACTTGAATTTTATTTTTTCACGGGGAAGATTGGGGCAGAACTTGATTCAGTTAACTTCAAAGGTTGGGAGAATTCTTTGTTAAATAAATATTTGTATACAGGATATTGTGTTACAAATACGTAAGGTTGCATTGTTTCGTACGCACGTGTCACATATACAATTTGTCATCACACGATGCCCCGTGTCCACAAATTCCCACTTCACATGCATTGCGATGAAAAAATGGTTTCGATACTCGTGAGAAAAGTGTTCTTTAACCCGTGGCCTTGTTCTTTAACTGGCGAATGCTATATCGTCCACACGTCAAAATAGTCTAGAATACGAATGTGGAGAAGTGGTTTGCGACGTGTGGGAGTTATGTAGCGCTCGCTGAAGGCGAACGCCAAAATGGAAATTTGGTTTATGTTGTGCCTACGTGAATATTGGGGTGAGTCCAATGAAATAATTCATCCACCCTTCCTTCTCCATATTGTGTAGATACAATGATGAAAATGAATCGGCAGTTCGAAAGTTAAGCAAATCAAAGTGCATTTAACGGTTATGCCGATTTGTTGCCATGGAAAAAAATGAAGAATTACCATGGTTAATTATTTCAGCATTTGTTTTCATTTTCTCGTCCACACATTGGCATCTTTCTCTTGAAAAAGATAACCGTGAGATCAAGAGAGTTGTGCAGAGTGGCCACAAAAAACCTGTCCTGCATAATTACATTATCGGTCAGATCTCGCACGACTTCTGTCCAGACTCCTACGGACCCGTTCCCAACCGGGCCTTCTTGTTCTTGAAAAGCATAAGAGAGAGGGAGGGAAGGGTGGAGAGAGGTAAAAAAAAATAAAATGAAGTTGGATGAGAAGAGGAGGACAATAACGAGGTCCTCCTGCGCGAACGGACCACAGGGGGTCCGGTTCGCCCTGTCGTATACCTTCGGTGCCAACACTACCGTTGATTGATCCCAACAATATGTATATCAACACGAAGAAGCCTCTAAGCGCCTCGTTAATCTCGAACAAGAAAAAAGAAATTATATTTTCTGACGGTTGATTTTTCGGAGTTTATATTGTTGAGTTGATGGACGAGGAGTTAATGGAGAATCGAGTGGTGAGAATGAGGAATGTTTTCTTGAAGTTTTCTAAGGAAAGGTGGAAGGAAAATCTTTGATTGTTTTCTTTTCTCGACAAAAATGATTAAGGACTTTTCCAGGCATTCTGTGTCAGCAGGTAGATTTGGAGTTACATTTTCTTTAGCACCAGAATGAATCTATTATTTCTCCCACGCTTGCAGCGAATAATGCACTGAATTTTTCAGAAAATTTGACATCTTCTTGTGTACGTTATCGAAAATAATCGTTGCATTTAGAACGTTTATGACTTTTACTACTGGAACTATTTCATAATAATTGCATCTCATCGTGATTAACAATCCTTCTAATTAAGCATTGAAGGTTTCCATTAACTTTCCGATATATTGGGTAGTATTACCTCGCAATACAAACATCACCTTTTCATCATTTCTCCATGTTTCAAAGTGTATATGAGGTATTCCACGTCAAATGAGTCAATCGCTGACCCTCACCCTCTTGGAAATTAATGGCGATTTTTTCTACGATTGGGGAGGTTGAAAAACTCTCTCAAATTTTTGCAGATTTTTTCGGCAGCCTAGTTCGGAGATGTGATTTTTTCACATTTTTCCGTTTTTTCCAATAACTCGAGTTCTATTTGTTCGATTTTGATTCATTTTTTACCGCCTATACGATTATTATTAGTATTTTTTTTTTCGATTCCTAGATGCTCATAATAACGAATTTTCGAAAAAAAAGTTGAAAAACTTGAATTTTGCAAATTACGTCACGGTTGATATTCAAATTTTTTTTTCCAGTGATTCTCATAATCAAAACAAGTATTTTGAGTTGTCATTCAAGTTGGGCATCCTCCTGGATCTATGTTATTTTTAATTTTTCCTTTTGGAAGTTTCGCAAATTTGGTCAAAACTCCAGAAAACGACTTCGACTATGTATCGAAAAAATATGTAATATATAGGTATACAGTCAAATTCACTTCATACTGTCTATAATCAAAGTCAATCAACGCCATTTTTAGGTGTTGCAACAAAATTTACGGAATTTCGAAATTAAAAAATTGAAAATAAAATAGATCCAGGACGATGCCCAACTTGTATGATGGCTCAAAATACTTGTTTTGATTATAAGAATTACTGAAAAAAAATCAAACAAATCATCCATGGCGTAATTTGCAGAATTCAAGTTTTTCAACTTTTTTATTCGAAAAGTCGTTATTATGCGCATGTAGAGATGAAAAAAAAAATTCACTAAAAATATTCTTATAGGCAGTAAAAAATGAAAAATTTTGACGCTTAATAAATAAAGATCGGATGGATAAAATTCGAGTTATTGAAAACACCGGAAAAACGAAACAAAAATCATATCTCAGAACTGGGCTGCCGAAAAAATCAGAAAAAATTTGAGATATAGTTTTTCAACCTCCCCAATTGTAGAAAAAATCGCCATCAATTTGCAAGAGGGTGAGGGTCAGCGGTTGACTCATTTGGCGTGGAATACCTCATATAACATTTCTAACTACTTTTGAATAAAACGTTTGTATGCGTGTGTATTTTTTTTGTCTGTTGGGAGAATACATCTACGCATCCTCCCTTGAAACAGGGAGTGGATGACCTCTTTCGATGACAGTCTCTCCCCGGGTAGAAATCACGCCGCTCGAGCTCGGCTCGGAACCCGTATCCCAGATAGAAATACGCCACTCCGCCCCAGCTTGGGATAAATTTCACGCGCGTCACATGTACCCGAGGTTGAGCCGCGTCACGCGCTCACAGCCCAGCGTTAGACTATTACGCGAAACGCTTCGCCGGGCTTTAGTTGAATGGCCACTGCTCAACCTCAGGTTCATCTCCAATTACTCAATCCCAGTATACTTAACCTCAATAATGATTTGACAGGTCCGATGGCATCGTGATTTGAGCGAAAAAACAATCGAATAAANAAAAAAAGTTTTTATGAAAACTTCTTTTCCTCATAGAGTCTCAGAATATGTCTCTGTTTAGCAAAATCAGGCAGAATCAGGTGAATTTCAAATAAGTAAGGCAAAATACAACAAGTATCATGGTTTTTACGGATGCACATCTTTTTCATTGAATCAAGTGCTCTCAAGAGACCTGCGCTTTAGGTCTGAACTTCAGGTTAAGTTCGAACAAGCGAGCTTTTCCAAAAGCATTTTTTAGATAAAAGTGTGACTTCTTTCGAAAAAGAGCACATGACCGTCTAACGGAACTCATTTGTAAAGCGCACGTGGCATTGTTTCGAAAGTTTGAAATTGCAGCTTTCCATGGGAACGCCGAAAAATACAAAGATTCATGATACAGTGTAATTTTTTAAATAAAGTACTTTGCGAGTTGATGAGTGAATTAATTTTAGGAATTTGTTCTCTCAAAGACTAGGAATTACTTCCACCACTCTGATAAAGAAATTATTTCGTGATTTGAAGGGAAGAAGATACCGATATTTCACCGAAAACTTTTTCTTTTCGAGTTCAAAGAAATTTCAACGATGATCGCCAGAGAAATTTTTTCTGATGAAAAAAAAAATTTTTTTCGTGAAACATCCTGAGCTTTATTTAACAAGCTTCACTGCTGGAACTATACAGTTATAGGAAAACTCAGCTTAGAAAACTGAATTTTTCAATTTGTCACAAAGCCAATGATGAACTGCACCTCCTCAAAACTTGAAAAGCAATAATAATAGCAATTAATTTCCTGTCCTTTTTACTGCAAATCCTTGCAAAGGCACATTTTTTACTGCAAAGGTAAATAATTTACAATCAATAAGATTGACCCAATACTAATGACATCATGATTTTCAACTCTTTACCTCACATTTAATGGTGATTTCGGTGGAAAGTCGTTTATACTACCTTATTCCTACATTTTCCAACCAAAACTTCCTTATTCATAGCATTTAAAACTTGCATAAAAATCTTCTCATGAAAATATAATACATTATTTGGGCTATATCTATTAAATAGATAGCTCATGACGAATTAATGCACATCCAAATTTTATCTCTATTGAAAAAAAAATCTGTTATTATTAGGTAATATTATCACCTACAAAAATCAGATGATTTTCACACTTGCTTTTTTAATTTGCAAGAGTCGGGTAATTTTTGAGATACAGGTGATCCAAAATCACTTGAAGTGATAAAATAAAAGTTACGAATGATATTTTTGCCAGAAATATGTACATTTCAAGCAAAAATAATAAAGATACTTATATTTCTGTGTACAATTGTATTGAATATTCTCTACAGAGGTCTCTTTTTTGTGATTAATGTTATAAAATGGCTTTGAAGGTTTTGATACTTTATGGTACTGTCTGTTTTTTCACGTGTGCAGAGGTTCAACGATTCCACTTCAGAGTAGATACACATGGAAGAGTTTTATGGACTGGTGTTTAAGTTCTGCGATATATTTATGCTGGAGACTTGGATACTGGACAAAAGAAAATTCTAGAAAAAAATTATGATATTCCTTAGTGTTATGTTACATTGCTGTATTAATCCTTGTTACCGCAGAACTTGGACACCAGTCCATAAAACTCTTCCATGTGCACCTACTCTAAAGTGAAATCGTTGAACCTCTGCACTCATGAAAAAACAAACAGTACCACAAAGTATCGAACCTTCAAATCCTTTTTATAAAATTAATTTCGAAAAAGAGACTTCTATTCCTGTAGAGAATATTCTATACGAAGTTAGAAGTGTCTCTATTATTTTTGCTTGAAGTATACAAATTTTTGGCAAAAATATCATTCGTGATTTTCATTTTATGACTTTCAATGATTTTGATGGATATATAAAAAATAAATACTAATCCGATGATTCGTAGAGGTTTCAACGGTTTAAGTATCACAGGCTCCATTTATTTATTTCAGGAATAATTATTGCATGGAGAAAGAACGTCAGAACGCTCATTAGTACCGACGTCCGTGAGATGATTAATTGTTACAAATAAATAGCATAACACTTTCCATATAATCCTGCAATCTGATTTTATGTTGAATTTTGAAAATTATAAGACAAGGATTACTTTTATATTATATTCAAAATACCTTACTTTTGCAGGTTAAAAAAAAACGAATGTAAAAATCACCAGATATTTTTTCAATCTGAACGGTTTAACAGTAAATGGCGGTGGGGAAACTATACTTCTTCCCGGTGAATACTAGAATGTACATTGAAGATATAGCCTAGAGTTCTGGCCGTTCAGGGTTATGTGTCGATAATGTCGATTCGCTCTTCTTCGGCAAGTTTCTCGAGCTCGTTGAATTCCGACGAGTTTGTCAGACTGGTCGGTTTTGGCGGGTTTCGGGGATTTCGACGAGTTTGTCGGATTTGTCGGTTTCGGCGGGTTTCGACGAGTTTGTCGGATTTGTCGGTTTGGGCGGGTTTCGACGAGTTTGTCGGATTTGTCGGTTTGGGCGGGTTTCGCGGATTTCTCGATTTTGGAGACTTTCTCCGTTTAGTCGGTTTTCTCGGGTTCATCTATTTCGGAGACTCCGGGTGGGTCAGGACGGCAGTGGTTGTGTCCAGGTGGTGCAATTCGAATGCGACAGGAATTTACATACGAATTGGCTCGCAGTGGACGTGGTAATGACTCCGGGTGCGTCACGACGACGGTGGTCATGTGTGATTTTTAATTTTCGTATGCTATGATTTATACGAAGAAACCATTACTACATCCCTCGTGAATATAAAAAATGTAATAAAATATGTAAAAAATGTAATAAAATGTATATACATTTATGATGGTGTTCCTATTTCTACTCAGAAGAAACTGTTTGCAATATTTGTTACTACTAGAGCATTTCATTTAGGATTGATGCTATTTTCTGAAGATAATATAATAACTGTCATGTCAGTGTTCTGGTACAAATGAGAAATCTCTTGAAAATAATCATTTTCCCATTTTCACAAGCTCAATGTTAGTGGCATTCCTTAGGAAAGCTTTCAGACCAGGTACACTTCGATTGGCTGACTTTTGCAGTCAATAAATAAAAATTGCAAATAAAAATATAAAATCTGCAAATAAAAATTCTATTATATGGTAACAACCCCCTTCATATACCCATCAAGTGGTTTGAACTGCAGGTGACAATCTTCATTTCGTGTACTAAAATTTAATTTCAATTGGATTGATATTTTTAAAAATGTTCACAACCAGTTGCGTTTCTGAAAAATGTAGTTTTCCATGGTATTCTCAGTTCTACATTGAAGTCAAAAACTATCATTAGGTATTTCATGTTGTGGATGGAAAAGAATATTATTTTAATGAAGTAATTTTAATTTTCTACTCACCATTTTGAAAAAATTTTGATTAAATTCTATGACAGGTGAAATATTCAAATAATGCCAATTGTTCAATAAATTCTCCTGAGNCTCAACATTAACATTGTACTTCAGATCATCCAAACCAATTTGCTATCACACCATACTATACTTTCTGATATATTTGTCAAATTTCGTATTTCTTAAAATACAAAACTCAATTGTTCAATGCTAGTCAAGAGTCAGTTCTTAATATCTTGAATGTAAAAATGTAATGACTTATCCCAAGATTTTTTCATATCAACTCTAATTAGATAAAGAACACGTTTCTGATTTTTTTTCAAAATAACAACAAGACTGAACATAAAATGAAGACACTTTCAGATATTATTCATCTTTCGAACTTATTTTTCCACTTGACATTTCTTCCTTATCTTTTTCCTTCAAAGCAAGGGTTGCATCCATCATATCTGACTTAACTGGTGTGCTTACTTTCATCACAGGAGCTGATGCTAGTGGTAGCATCGCTGGGTTAAAATTTCTCATCAGTTGTTGCTGGAGAGCCATTTGTTGAAGAAAAAAATTGACTGGATAAGTTGATAAATCCATCGTAGGCAGAGCTGGGCCACTAGCTGCAATAAAATATCAATATATTTTCATAAGAAATCGATTTTTCATGATAATGAAGCAACAATTACCTGTATTGTTCGCTTTTTTATGCTCAGCTTTTTCAGCATTACTTTTTACTTTTTTCTTCACAAGCTTGAACTCATCTACACAAACGCAGTCTGAAATAAAATTGATATAAATATTTTTGATGACAAGAATTATTTTCATTGCTGTCAAAAGTTTTTACCTGAATCATCACTGTCATACTCTGGTTTTACAATCTTCCTTCTCTTCTCTTTCTTGATGGAACCTGCGTCAAACATTGGAAATATGTTCCTGTTATAAGAATCATCGTTGAATCGTCTATAATTGACTTGATTATATTCTCTGGGGACTCCGTTGCTGACTTCTGGTATGAAATGATTTGGCTTGAAGTAATTTCCTTGACTTCTATTATCATTCTGCGATAATTCAGGTCTTTTGTAAGCGTACTTCATAACTACGTCATGAATTTCATTTCTCATTATCAATTTAAATTCAGGTGGAACAACTACTACATGTTGTAGAAGAGAGTGGAAGAATGTCATGTCTTCAGTTTCTTTTCCATTGAAGTTATTCATGGAGCCTTCTGGCTTGGGCGTTGCCTAGTTCATGGTTTGTACCGAGGGAGAGAAGGTTGTCGGGTATTGTCAGATCGTTTCTCTGGAGTTGATGCAAATAGTTCCTCCAGGTTACTGGAGGTAATTTTTAGTAAGCTGGCTTCTTGTAATAAAGATAAATTTTGATAATGTGTCCAATTGGGTGAGTAAATTTTTTTTTCTGCAACAGCTGAATCAATTTTCTTTGTTTCTCTCTTGAATTTTGATTTTATTGACTCCCATGTATCTTGTACCACGTTCTCTGGAAGAAGTTGTTAATTTATTATATAGACTCAATAAATTATTTCATTGAAGAGCAGCAATATTTTGAAGAAAAAAAATTGAGAATTCTTTAAAGGAAAGTTCTTTGGAATTCCTGACAAAAACGCATATGAGAATAATTTACCGACAATCAATATTAAATTCATGCAAACACCAGTTAACATACTAAGAAAATATGAAAAAGTTAACAAACCATAGTCATATATTTCTTAAAATGGGCATCAAAACTTAAAGACAACGTTACGATTTTGAGGTTCAAGTATTATAAAAGGATTACAGGTAGATCAAGTTCTCAAAAGTAATATGACAAAATACACCGAAAACAAAGGAAGTGTCTCAATTGAAGTAATTTTCCTGACCGAGAGTTTTCTATTTCGTTGTATTTTTTATATCGTATTTCAAGTTTTCAAAATATCTTCTACCGAAAATTAGTATTACCATTCACTTACTGTCTTCTCCTCGTATAGCGGCAATCGAATCCCAAACATTACACTTATATTTAGTATTATAAAAAAATTGGTTTTTCACTGAATATAAAGCGGGGTGCTGCTGAACTTGTTCAATAATCATTTGTTCTGTTTCAGTTGACAATTTTGCTTTTGGCGAATTTTTACGGCGTCGCATTTCTTGAAAACTTCGTTCTCAAGAAATATCTCCATTTAACTTTTAGCTATTGTTTTTTTTCAAATGGTCTTGTGCGCGATTTATTTCAATAGCTGTCGGTACCGGCGAAGAATTATGTATACCGCTTCGGCTATCATAACACTGAAGGAGAAACAAAACAAATGCCGGTTGATTCTAGTTGGATCTCCTCACTGCGCCCTCTGGACGTGCATATGAAGTAAACCCGTTTTCTATTCGTATGCGACCAATAGCAGTACTCGGCATGGTGTCATAATCGTCATCAATATAACCGATATAACCGAAAAAAAAATAAGAAAACTAGAATAAATTCAAATTGCTTGGTGTGTTTCAATAGCTGTCGGTACCGGTGAAGAATTATGTATACCGCTTCGGCTATCATAACACTGAAGGAGAAACAACACAAATGCCGGTTGATTCCAGTTGGATCTCCTCACTGCGCCCTCTGGACGTGTATATGAAGTAAACACGTTTTCTATTCGTATGCGACCAATAGCAGTACTCGGCATGGCGTCATAATTGTCATCGATATAACCGATATAACCGAAAAAAAAATAAGAAAACTAGAATAAATTCAAATTGCTTGTTGTGTATTTTACGAGGATTTTTTAAAATATTTTTTTTATACCGACATGTCGCAAAGGCAACTTGATCGACCTACGTATGGACAGTATCATTTTCTTTTTCCGGGAATTCGTAACAGGAACAAGGATTTCGAGAGTTATCTCAGAATGTCAGTTCAAACTTTCGATTATATTTTAGATAAAATCAAAGAGCCCTTGAGAAAGCAGTGGTGCAATCTCCACAGTAGACCAATTTCTCAAGAGGAAAGATTGGTGATAACCATACGATTTCTGGCTACTGGACAGAGTTACGGATCTTTAGCCTTAGCATTTGACATCGGATTATCAACCGTCTCTGCAGTAGTTATCGAGTGTATGGATGTTATTTGGATTATTTTCCAACCTTTACATATGGCTTGCCCAAGTCAACAAGATTTATATAATATATCGGAGAATTTTTTTGAAAAATTCCAATTTCCTCACTGTTTGGGAGCAGGAGATGGATGACATATCAAGATAAAGAAACCAGCACGTTCGGGAACCGCGCACTACAATTTAAAAAAAAAAATTTCCGTAGTTTTGCAGGCTCACGTTGATGCTGATTGTAGGTATGTNCGACGAAATATGAAATCCGCGAATTGAAGCGCGAATTAAAACGGTCAATCAAAAGCGCGAAATCAAAACCGTGAATCAAAACCGCGAATTAAAACCGCGAATCAATTAATCCCACCCCACCACCCACTCGCGGGGGCACCCTCAGACCTTTCTGACCCTTCCCAAAAATGGTTGGGCCAGAACCCGTCCTACACATCTACTCATATTCACTTTTAGATATCATGATGAAACCTTTCCGAGGAAAAAAAATTGAAAGACGAAGAGGCGAATTTTAACAAGAGACTTTCGAGAGCACGCGTAGTGGCAGAGAGTGCATTTGCAAAAACTTGCCAAAAATGGCGTTTTTTTATACTACAATTCAAGTAGATCTTGATACTGTGGAAAAAATCATCAAAACTACATGCATCTTACATAACATTATATTGGATTTGCAATCAATAGAGAAGGAAGTTGCAGAATCTTCAGAAAAAGCTATATATAATGACGGAGAAGAAGATATTATGGATAATGATGGAGAAAGAGATATTATATACAGTGATGTTCATTCTGATGCATCTAGAAAAGGTAAAAATGTGAGAGAGAAGCTAGTACAATATTTATACTGCTGAAGAGCGCAGGATGATAAAACAAGCAATACAGGTAATTTTTGCTCAATTATCATGAAAAATCTATTTCTTATGAAAATACATTGATATTTTGTTGTAGCTAGCCGTCCAGCTCTGCCTACAATCGCCTATGATGGATTTATTAACTTATCCAGCCAATTTTATTATTCAACATACGGCTTGCCAACAGGAACTGATGGGAAATCTTAACTCAGTAATGCTACCATCACCATCAGCTCCAGTGGTGAACGAAAGCACACCACGTGTTCAGGCAGATACCAGGAGTGCATTGTATCGCATGTTAAGAGAACAATTGAGTTTTGTATTTTAAGAAATATGAAGTTTAACAAATATATCAGAAAGTATAGTATGGTATGATAGCAAATTGGTT
This sequence comes from Diachasma alloeum, assembly GCF_001412515.2. Lineage (NCBI taxonomy): Eukaryota > Metazoa > Arthropoda > Insecta > Hymenoptera > Braconidae > Diachasma > Diachasma alloeum. The sequence continues at coordinate 78,931 of NW_021681058.1, forward strand.
TGGATGATCTGAAGTACAATGTTAATGTTGAGCCGTATTGGCACCCTGAAATTCTGATATTTAGTAACTAACGTATATCATACCATGAACATTTTTCATCACAGTAGATATATCTTCATCAGTATTTATTTACCACCAGAAAAATACTATTCGTTTCAAAGAAATAATATGTGTGTTTATCTAATCTTTCAGTAATAATTTTTGCATATTGTATTCATTAAGAAGTTACAAGAATTGTTCATTTTCAAAATAAGTAACGATTAACTGAGAATAATTTTTTTTGTGTTTTTCTCTGACCCCTGAATAATAATTCTCCGAATTTGTGAAGAAACAGTTATTTATGACAGGTGAATCTTATCTGAAAGCATTCTTCATCTGTTTCTAAATGGATATTATTGTCAATATTTGCATATAATTGAAGTTCATTTTGAAATTGAAAATATTCGTATTCAGGAGAATTTATTAAACAATTGGCATTATTTGAATATTTCACCTGTCATAGAATTTAATCAAAATTTTTTCAAAGTGGTGAGTAGAAAATTAAAATTACTTCATTAAAATAATATTCTTTTCCATCCACAACATGAAATACCTAATGATAGTTTTTGACTTCAATGTAGAACTGAGAATCTCATGGAAAACTATGTTTTTCAGAAACGCAACTGGTTGTGAACATTTTAAAAAAATATTAATCCAATTGAAATTAAATTTTAATACACGAAATGAAGATTGTCACCTGCAGTTCAAACCACTTGATAGGTATATGAAGGGGGTTGTTACCATATAATAGAATTTTTATTTGCAGATTTTATATTTTTATTTACAATTTTTATTTATTGACTGCAAAAGTCAGCCAATCGAAGTGTACCTGGTCTGAAAGCTTTCCTAAGGAATGCCACTAACATTGAGCTTGTGAAAATGGGAAAATGATTATTTTCAAGAGATTTCTCATTTGTACCAGAACACTGACATGACAGTTATTATATTATCTTCAGAAAATAGCATCAATCCTAAATGAAATGCTCTAGTAGTAACAAATATTGCAAACAGTTTCTTCTGAGTAGAAATAGGAACACCATCATAAATGTATATACATTTTATTACATTTTTTACATATTTTATTACATTTTTTATATTCACGAGGGATGTAGTAATGGTTTCTTCGTATAAATCATAGCATACGAAAATTAAAAATCACACATGACCACCGTCGTCGTGACGCACCCGGAGTCATTACCACGTCCACTGCGAGCCAATTCGTATGTAAATTCCTGTCGCATTCGAATTGCACCACCTGGACACAACTACTGCCGTCCTGACCCAGCCGGAATCTCCGAAATACATGAACCCGAGAAAACCGACTAAACGGAGAAAGTCTCCAAAATCGAGAAATCCGCGAAACCCGCCCAAACCGACAAATCCGACAAACTCGTCGAAACCCGCCCAAACCGACAAATCCGACAAACTCGTCGAAACCCGCCGAAACCGACAAATCCGACAAACTCGTCGAAATCCCCGAAACCCGCCGAAACCGACCAGTCTGACAAACTCGTCGGAATTCAACGAGCTCGAGAAACTTGCCGAAGAAGAGCGAATCGACATTATCGACACATAACCCTGAACGGCCAGAACTCTAGGCTATATCTTCAATGTACATTCTAGTATTCACCGGGAAGAAGTATCGTTTCCCCACCGCCATTTACTGTTAAACCGTTCAGATTGAAAAAATATCTGGTGATTTTTACATTCGTTTTTTTTTTAACCTGCAAAAGTCAGGTATTTTGAATATAATATAAAAGTAATCCTTGTCTTATAATTTTCAAAATTCAACATAAAATCAGATTGCAGGATTATATGGAAAGTGTTATGCTATTTATTTGTAACAATTAATCATCTCACGGACGTCGGTACTAATGAGCGTTCTGACGTTCTTTCTCCATGCAATAATTATTCCTGAAATAAATAAATGGAGCCTGTGATACTTAAACCGTTGAAACCTCTACGAATCATCGGATTAGTATTTATTTTTTATATATCCATCAAAATCATTGAAAGTCATAAAATGAAAATCACGAATGATATTTTTGCCAAAAATTTGTATACTTCAAGCAAAAATAATAGAGACACTTCTAACTTCGTATAGAATATTCTCTACAGGAATAGAAGTCTCTTTTTCGAAATTAATTTTATAAAAAGGATTTGAAGGTTCGATACTTTGTCGTACTGTTTGTTTTTTCATGAGTGCAGAGGTTCAACGATTTCACTTTAGAGTAGGTGCACATGGAAGAGTTTTATGGACTGGTGTCCAAGTTCTGCGGTAACAAGGATTAATACAGCAATGTAACATAACACTAAGGAATATCATAATTTTTTTCTAGAATTTTCTTTTGTCCAGTATCCAAGTCTCCAGCATAAATATATCGCAGAACTTAAACACCAGTCCATAAAACTCTTCCATGTGTATCTACTCTGAAGTGGAATCGTTGAACCTCTGCACACCTGAAAAAACAGACAGTACCATAAAGTATCAAAACCTTCAAAGCCATTTTATAACATTAATCACAAAAAAAAGACCTCTGTAGAGAATATTCAATACAATTGTACACAGAAATATAAGTATCTTCATTATTTTTGCTTGAAATGTACATATTTCTGGCAAAAATATCATTCGTAACTTTTATTTTATCACTTCAAGTGATTTTGGATCACCTGTATCTCAAAAATTACCCGACTCTTGCAAATTAAAAAAGCAAGTGTGAAAATCATCTGATTTTTGTAGGTGATAATATTACCTAATAATAACAGATTTTTTTTTCAATAGAGATAAAATTTAGATGTGCATTAATTCGTCATGAGCTATCTATTTAATAGATATAGCCCAAATAATGTATTATATTTTCATGAGAAGATTTTTATGCAAGTTTTAAATGCTATGAATAAGGAAGTTTTGGTGGGAAAATGTAGGAATAAGGTAGTATAAACGACTTTCCACCGAAATCACCATTAAATGTGAGGTCAAGGGTTGAAAATCATGATGTCATTAGTATTGGGTCAATCTTATTGATTGTAAATTATTTACCTTTGCAGTAAAAAATGTGCCTTTGCAAGGATTTGCAGTAAAAAGGACAGGAAATTAATTGCTATTATTATTGCTTTTCAAGTTTTGAGGAGGTGCAGTTCATAATTGGCTTTGTGACAAATTGAAAAATTCAGTTTTCTAAGCTGAGTTTTCCTATAACTGTATAGTTCCAGCAGTGAAGCTTGTTAAATAAAGCTCAGGATGTTTCACGAAAAAAATTTTTTTTTTCATCAGAAAAAATTTCTCTGGCGATCATCGTTGAAATTTCTTTGAACTCGAAAAGAAAAAGTTTTCGGTGAAATATCGGTATCTTCTTCCCTTCAAATCACGAAATAATTTCTTTATCAGAGTGGTGGAAGTAATTCCTAGTCTTTGAGAGAACAAATTCCTAAAATTAATTCACTCATCAACTCGCAAAGTACTTTATTTAAAAAATTACACTGTATCATGAATCTTTGTATTTTTCGGCGTTCCCATGGAAAGCTGCAATTTCAAACTTTCGAAACAATGCCACGTGCGCTTTACAAATGAGTTCCGTTAGACGGTCATGTGCTCTTTTTCGAAAGAAGTCACACTTTTATCTAAAAAATGCTTTTGGAAAAGCTCGCTTGTTCGAACTTAACCTGAAGTTCAGACCTAAAGCGCAGGTCTCTTGAGAGCACTTGATTCAATGAAAAAGATGTGCATCCGTAAAAACCGTGATACTTGTTGTATTTTGCCTTACTTATTTGAAATTCACCTGATTCTGCCTGATTTTGCTAAACAGAGACATATTCTGAGACTCTATGAGGAAAAGAAGTTTTCATAAAAACTTTTTTTCCTGCCAAACTGTCTCATTTTGTTATAATTTGCTGTATTTTGCCAAATGTATCCATAATTTGTTTAATTTTGTCAAATCTGAAAACTGGTTAGACATTCCTTTCGAGAAGCCAATTTTCGCCAAACTTTGCTACATCTGGAGGTAATTTGCTATTCTTGAACAAATTTGGCTAATATTTGTCAAATTCATTAAAATCGGTTACTTTTAACAAATTTTGTAAAACTTTGGCAACGTCCTAAATACATTAGGCAAGTATAATATTTCCTCTAGGGTCACATTGCAAACGAATGAAAAATATTGCGGGGAGCAGATTCCACTGAAGATAACATCAATATTGAATTTAAAGTTCTAAAACTGAAAAACTCTCTGAAACTTGTGATAATGACAAGATTGTTGAAGAGTCACATACTTACAGCAACAGAAAAGGCAAATTCGAAAATAACAAGGGAGTTTGTATTTACAGAAAGAAATTTATGCTCCGACAGTAGAAACGATGTTATCAAAATCTTAATTTGTGAGAAAAAAGCTGTAGAATAGTCTAACGCTGTACGTAATCGTACATACATAAATTGCAAGCAAGTTTCCATACTGAAGAATTGAGAAGTATATCCAAAACCAAGAAAATAATATTTACTCAAGTTCTAATTTCAACTGGCCAAATCTCTTCCTTAAACAGCCACTTTGAAAGCACCTTGATGAGCGTTCGACTGTGAGCCGGTATGGAGCGGCGTGTCGCGGCGTGAACTGGTGTCAAGCGGCCAGCCCAGGCTGAGCTCGCGCTCACCCGAGTTGCGGCTGAATCCCCGGTTGAATTTTTACCCGGGTCAATGACCCCTTCTCCGAGTGGGGTATATCGGATCCAGATCTGTGATCAATACCGACTAAAGTCCAGTCAGCTCTATTTTCTCTGACCCCATAGTCCCCACGGAACCGACAGCAGACTTTCTGGCAGATCGATCGATGGCTACTCGATAGCGTCTCGACGGGGGGTTGACTTGTTCACTCAGTCGATGGTCGGTCGATCACTAGTCAATGGTTTGTCGATCGATAGTGGATTGCTGAATGATTACAGGTCGATCGTCAATCGATCGATGGTTGATCAATTGCACTCCATCGAGTGGACAACTTAATCCCCTATCGAGTGATCCGTCGGGGATTGCTTCGCCGGAGCAAAATTCTAGCTGTTGCTTTTCCTCAATGAGCTATGCTTTTTCGTATGTCTCTCGCCTCACTGAGATGTTATGTATAAGAGGTTACTACTGGAGCTTCTTAGTCTAATTTGCGTCCGTTCATCGAAGCTCTTTCAGGACTCCCGCCATGAAGTTGCTTGTCTCATGCCTCTAACAATAGTATAACTTCTGCGAAGTTCTCAGTCAGGATCGTCCCTCAAAGTGCAGATTCCCAAGTACTGCGAATCATGCTGAAGTGAGGACGAGGAAAAAACACGTGCTCCGCATCTTCAGTTACTCCTGGTCAAGCTGAACCCTCCGAGTTCCTCAGCGAACTCTTCAATGAGTACTATTGTCTCTTCTGCTTAGGGCCCCCTACGTTGGGCATGAGACATGTGTCGCTCTAACTCCAGACGCCTTTGTAGTTACCCGAGTGGAAATTCCGGTCAGGTCTTGATCAAGTTTAGATCAGGTCAGACCTGACCACTGATCAGGTATTGATCAAGTTGACGAATTCGGTCTTGATCAGACATGTTACGCCTGTGACCAATCCGGATTTGATCAGGACGAATGGATCCAAACTTGATCAAGTCAACTGTATGAAAACCGGATGACCTGTCTGTCAGTATCAATAAAAATTATCAATGATAATTAATCCAAAATAAAAGATAATTCAATTCTTTCACCGTAGGCCACCTCTCTTAATGAATCTCTACTGTTACTACCTCTGAAAAAGCTTATTATTTTTTTACCGATGCTGGGGATCGGAACCGAGGACCCTATGATTGCCAATCCTATGCCGCCCGAACCACTATGCTATCGCGCTATTACTATTGAGTAAACTGTACATTGCCTTCATGATTTGTATCGGAGTATTCGTTGAATTTACCATTATTCCTGATCTCGCGGATATGCGTGTGTATTAGGGTGGCCCAGATAGTGAAAATTCTTGAATTTATCGGAAATCATGGAAAACAATCATTGGTCGAGTGGAGAAGCGGTGTGAATTTTTTCGAATTTTTAGCTACTTTTTTAAGGTACGCAAAACGTTTTTCAAATTCTTATGGGATTATCCACATAGACAAGGTCATAAAATGAATATACCCCATTATTTTGGCAGATTATTTACATAACGGTTATTTTTTGTCAAAATTGAGGTCTCGATGGTACGGAGAATAAAGCCACAGTTATTGGAAATTTTTTAACTCATTTTTTATCGATTAAAAAGTACGATTTTTCGTCCAAATTGAGGTTTTTGAGAACGACTAGATGCTTCTAGGAATTGACTGATTTCTTCGGAATTACCTTTAGTTAGTTTTTCGACTTTTTTATTACGACTTCAAAAGGAAAAAAAATGGTTTTTTTAGTGCAAATGTGAGAAAATGCCAAACGAAAATTGTCAAATTCTTGGGTATCGACAAGTGCACAGCTTACTTAGTGTTTTTATGGTGGCTATATACCTGAAATCGACAAGGGTTAACCCCAGCTGGCTACCTCTCCCCGTTGGGACTAAGTTTTTTCATTACCCTTAATATAATATTCTTACCTGTTCATTTTCAACGCAAATTTTTTAATTTTTTGGGTAAATTCAATATAAAATTGACATTGGATATTTCCTTATTTTCTAATAATTTTAACCCAGTTTGAATGATCGAAATCACTTGATTTGAAGTGACAAATTACCTCCTTTGTTTCAATTCCTGCAACTCCCAATGGAATTAAAAAACTGCGATATCGTATAAACCGTTGATCATAGAGGAATAAGTTTCAAACAAAAAATGTTTCTTGTACAAAAATCTTCAGTTTTTCTCAGATGAGTCTGTTTGAAATCAATTACGATTTGATGAACCGGGTGGTCGGGAGGAAAAGTGAGGTTCGGATTAACGGTTTGATAATTTGCCGGAGGTAATTTGATGAGTTGTCTTTAATAAACAAATTACTATGCACTGAAAATTACACAACACAGAGTTTAATAAATAGATGATTTCCGAGTGGACTGTATACAACTTAACAAAAAGATTATTTGCGATTACAATGTTCGCACGATCGTCCTCGTGCGTGTTCGTCGATGCCCGAAGGTTGCCGAGCGAGCAAAATTCGACATTTAGCCCGACTGAAGGATGATTTTCAACATCCCGCCCGCCCTGCGTTACCTCCAGGTGACGATGTATATCTGATGATTATGATGACGTATCACTGTTGACCTTCCAAAAGGTCGTCGTTGATCGGCAAAGGCACCAGCCTGTGGATGGACCGTTGAGTCTCCTGGTTGCCTTTCCTCAGTGTGACAACTCTGGTCAGGTTGTCTTGTCCCGGATGAATTGCGATGACTCTAGCCAGAGGCCACTTGGCTGGTGGCTCCCGCTCGTCAATGATGAGGACCAACGAACCGATTTTTACTTCGTTCGTTGGCTGCTTCCACCGATAGATTTGCTGGTAACGATGAATGCACTCTCGTGCCCAGTGTTCCCAGAAATTCTGAAGCCTCTGGGAGATGATTTGCCATCTGTTCAGTCTTGCTGTGTTGATCTGCTGAAGTGAAGGCTCTGGAATTGTCGTGAGCGCTTCTCCTATGATGAAGTGTCGTTGAGTTACCGACCGTAGAGCTGCTGAGTAACCCCTGCTACTCGACTCGACTCTCGTCGTCCGTGCGCGTAGCCGTGTGAACCCCGTTGCACCACGCGATCCCAGCGTCTATGATACCCACGTGTTACTGCACTTCACCACACTGTCTCTTGTCCCTGTCCTTGATGCCTATCCACTTTCAACACCGCACTTTTACACTCCACTATCCGGCTCGACGGACCAATGTTTGAAATCAATTACGATTTGATGAGCCGGGTGGTCGGGAGGAAAAGTGAGGTTCGGATTAACGGTTTGATAATTTGCTGGAGGTAATTTGATGAGTTTTCTTTAATAAACAAATTACTATGCACTGAAAATTACTCAACACAGAGTTTAATAAATAGATGATTTCCGAGTGGACTGTATACAACTTAACAAAAAGATGATTTGCGATTACAATGTTCGATAATAGTTGCGATGATTTTCCGGCACTTTCACTCGATGAGGTTCGATGGCGTACTAAAGATACGACACGCACGATCGTTCTCGTGCGTGTTCGTCGATGCCCGAAGTTTGCCGAGCGAGCAAAATTCGACATTTAGCCCGACTGAAGGATGATTTTCAACAGAGTCTTTTCTCTATTTATAATATTTAATAACATATCGCAGCAGGAGTGAAACGCATAGCGCGCGATGAAACCCGCACGTCCAATGCGCGCGCCGAAGCGCCTTATGACAAAACGCTTATCGATGGAGAAAAATTTGATAGTTGAAAAATATTTGCTAGTTTANACCCTCAGACCCTTCCCAAATCGACGAAATATGAAATCCGCGAATTGAAGCGCGAATTAAAACGGTCAATCAAAAGCGCGAAATCAAAACCGTGAATCAAAACCGCGAATTAAAACCGCGAATCAATTAATCCCACCCCACCACCCACTCGCGGGGGCACCCTCAGACCTTTCTGACCCTTCCCAAAAATGGTTGGGCCAGAACCCGTCCTACACATCTACTAGCAGAATACTAATTTTATCCATAATCTCTCACAAAATCGTAAATTTCTCTATATCTATCGCAGACAGAGAAAGATATTATATAACTAAGAAGATGCACTATAAAATAACAAACTTTTTTCTTCTTAAATATTTTTCTCTATCGATAATTGTTTCGTCATAAATTACATCGGAACGCGAGTTAGGCGCGCGGGCCTCATCGCGTGCTATGTTTCACTTTTTGCCGCAATATTTTTTTCTATATTATGGATAGGAAAAAAATCTTATGACAAAAATGTAGATTATTCTACAAATAACTTTTTTTTGAAAACTTTTTACCTAGGACCAACTGTTTTTGCAATATCGCGTTTCAAATAGTAGAATTGTTAATAAGAAAGTCATGGCATTTGATTTCGCAAAAACGTTTGGCATATTCGGAATCAGGGCACCCAAAAAGATAGAATCTAGTGGCACAAGTCACTGGACCTCTCAATGGACACAGAAGTGCCTCTGGCGTATGGGTTATAAGGGTAATGCATTTTTTTTTCAGGAAGATCGAATATGTGAGAAATTCAAAATAAAAGACGAGTCCAGTTCATTACATAAAAAATTTATTAATTTTTTCAACAACACGTTCATTTTTTTCAATACGGCCATTAATAATTGGTCTTCAGAAGAATAACATAGTTATGAAATATTATTTTATAATTTATAAGAAGACATCATGTTATAATTTATAAAAAGACATAAAGGATAACATTGTTATGATAAATTTTAACGATAATGGTGACTGGAATGATTCAATAGCTCTTGTTTCAAGTCTCATTTCATTCTCTCTCTAAATAATCTTGCAGTGAAAACTCTAAGTCTGCTCTTGTACAATTAGGTGACGCTTGCCGTATTTCTTCGACAATGAGCAATAAATTTTGCTTGCTGGCTTCGTCTTTCGTGAGTAAATCGTTATATTTACTTACGAGTCCAACAGCTCTTTCAGCAATGTCGTTTGTAACACAGAGAGATGTGACGATTTCACAAGCTGTGATAAAATCATCTCTTGTCTTCCATGTTGTTGGTTCACTGTCCAAGAAACCTGAATCAATTCCAGTAATTTCAAAAAATTTCATCGAGTTTTCAGTAACAAATGAATCCAAGTGTAATTCTTTAATCAATTTCAAATTTGTGTTCCCAGTTTTCCTCTTTTTTCTATCATCATCGAGAGCTGATCGAGATTTGATCGCCTGACACATTTTTCTTTTGCAATCAGCACTTACGCTTTCATCGAAGAAAGCCAATACAATCAATTCCTCCGATAGATACCAGAGGTGACTCACAAATTTATTGAATACAGCCTTACACATCTTAGAAGGAACATAACGACAAGAATCAGCATTCTCGACCTACGCTTTCAAAAGATTCAGATCGTTATTCGGTGCTGCAACTATGTTTGGAGCAGTGAACCAAGCTTTCAGATAAAAAACAACAATGAAAATGCAAATGTCTCTCAGAGCAGAAATTTCGTGGGATGTCAAATGGAACTGATCCCTAAACAAAAAGATTTTAAGTGAGTAGATGGCTTTGGCTATCCATCTGGCATGGTGAATTGGACCCAGCGCACGAAAATGGTTGCCTCGTGTTAAATTTCCACCCAGAAATAGTATCACCAGCTCCAAAAACTCCCTATAGTCCGCACGGTTGGGTTTACTCTAGACACAACAGATAAACATGATGGGATGCAATTGATCGTGAAACTTAGGCTTCATTCGTGATAAAAATGGAAAGTAAAAATTAAATATGAGCAGATCATTCCGATATTGGTCAAAGGCGATACGGCTAACCGTCAATTGTGTCTCAGAAAATGTGACGATATCTGCAATATCTTGCTGCAGGGCAGCTTTTTCAATAATATCGTGAACTCCAGGCGTGAATTTTCGTTGATCCAAGTTCTCCCACTGTCCTTGAAATCTTTTGAAAATCGGCACGTCAGGACCAGAAGTACATCCCATTGATGATTCAAAAGCCGTTTTCAGGAGAAGTTCAAAAACATGGTGACGACAGGCCAGATACAAAAGATCTCGTGTAAGTAATTTCTCCAACATGATACATGCGCCATTCATGCCGCCTGTATTGGAAGCTGTTGTACCGAACACCATGGCGCATATCTCGTTAGCAATGTCCCATTCCTTCAAACAATTATGCACTGCTCGAGCTTGGGCTTCTCCGGTTCCTCTTTCGAGTCTAGGAACACCAAGTAATTGATGTTCCTCATTACCTGAGGCTAAAACTGGCAGTCGATCAATTTTTTAAAATCTATTCTCTGGCCCCGATAGTGTTTTTCCATCCCAATGAACAGCAAGAATTCGTGATTGTCCTCTTTTCGGATTATCGCGAATTAAATTAGCCAATGCTTCTCGATGTTCTCGACGATTTCGACAAACGCTTTCACGGCTCAAGTGTACATATTTCAGGGACACGCCGGCCTCTCGTAGAATGGTTGTTAACACACGTGCGGCATGTCGATCGCTGATTTGAGCTCTATCTAAAATGGCCGTAATATCGGAGTTTATAATCTAATGTCTCTTTGCTTTTGGAGAGCCGAGTTCTCCTTCGAAGTCTCTGTCTCGTTCTTTATCATCTTCCCACTGTTCTAATAATTCCAATAGTTTTTCAGGCTCTTACCAGTCTTCAAAATCGTAATTGGCACCATTCGCAGCAATTTCACTTGGTCTAACTAGAAAATCAAATTTCAAAATAGGAATAAATGATAAATTTTTGTGAAAAATTGAAAAATGTAGGAAACAGTTTAAATCATGAAACTCCGGGGAATTTTGCGTACTGAATATCTTTTTTCCCACACCTGCGCGTATCTTCGCTACGTCTCTTCGCTCTCCTATTCAAACACCAAGAGAATTTTTTTATGGGTCCTCTCCGTGACCCATTTTTATCCTTTCTGTAACCTTTTATTAGCCCTCGTTCGTCAGTGAGGAGATGGAAAATGCATAAAAATAGCATACAGAAGGGATGTAGGAATATATGAATGGGAGATGAATGAGAATAAATATCTTATTAATATATAATGACGTACATGCTTCTAATAACTGGGATTTTTCGTCTTCTGTTTCTTCCTTGTGAGCGTTATCAGTAGCCCACATTTCGGTGTCGATAATTGTGTCCAAGCATCCTTTTCGTCCCTTCTCTCGGTGTAAATTTAGTGTAATTTTAGCTGCTTCATTCTTCATAATACTCACTTGTTTCTGATGAGCAATATCGAAAAGATCATCCAACATACATTGGAAGATATCCACTTGCGCTTGGCAGCTATCATATTTTTCTTTTAATCCACCGAGTTTCAGAAGAGATTTGTAGTGCTTCACTAATTTATCTAATTTTGTAATGGCTTGAGATTCATTAACCACTGGGATTCCCGCATACTCCCAAAAAATGAAGCACTTTCGCACAACACATTTGAGAGCCGCACGACTTGTGAGTTTTGGAGTACTATGTCGCGTATAATAAAAGTAACATTCCAAAACCTGCTTAATTGACGGTAATTGATTTCCACGAATTCCTGGCGTTGTGTGACCAACAAGCGTAATCACAGTTTTTTGTCGCGTTTTCGGCATAGTTGCACCTTCGTTTTTATCTATGTTGAACGTGGAGAAAACTTTGAAATCGCGATTTTTCTAATGTTGAGGGCTCGGAAGTCTGACTTCGATTGACCTTTAGTATGCCCGAGGCAAATGACAAAAGATATTCCATTTCGAAAAGGACAAAGTAGGTAGGGCTTGATCCTCCATAGTTTAGATGAGAACAAAAGGAAAATTTTCGCTCACATCATAAATGAGTCCGAAATTAGATATCAAGGTTTCTCAAATCCTCAGGTAATATCCGTGCTTCTAGCGGCTAACTAGAAGATGTTAACTTCCCCTCCCACCTCCCTGAAATTGATTGTTCTTTATCATTTTATTAATCCGCATAAATTCGGATTTTAAAAAACTCAATAGCAGTAAAGAAGCTTTCCTAGTAGTTCACAGGAGCATTGGAATACTTTAGATTTCGTGAGGTTTGTGTGAAATTGCACTTGAATACTTTTTAGTATTCCATTGAATCAAAAAGAAGTAAATATACTTTAATAGCTTTAATTAGGCTCAAGTATTGAGTTTTCATCAAAAATTATTTTTTGGTTCGAACATATAATAGTAATTTGATTTCACTATTGTTCATATAAAGAGATATATTAAAGTATCATTTTTTTTAAATTTTTGAAGATGTTTTTTTTTTCAAATGGTGTAATGCGATAACTATTATGATTCCGAGAAAAAACTTTTTAAGGAAAAATCAACGTTTTCGAGAATCCCTACTAAATTTCTTTTTACCAATATATTTTCCGGACCCATGGCAATTTTTAACTTAATTTGTTTCAAAATCTGCTTAGGGGACTATTTTAAAAGCTTTATTGCTTTAGAGCTCTATTCTACTGCTAGAGAAATTAACATATAGTATTTTCACGTTTTATGATAAGCCGAACTAGATAGTATTGCTATCCGGATAGGAAGCACGCATCATGATCATTTTGAAATTCATTGCGATCGCCCCTTCAAATATTTCCATGAAAATGGAAAATTTTTCCGAAGTCTCAACCCAGGTAGTACCGTAAACGGGTGTAGACCAACCTTTATTATATGACCGGGAATATGTCAGCTATACCTCTGGACACCTCAACTACCTGACAACAGACCGTCATAAAATAATTCGACTTTTCAGCGAACGCCATAATTACAGCTGCCAGTAGATCAGTATTTTCTTAAAACTTTGACGGTCTTTTGCTGCCTGTAAATATATGTTTAAAAATTAGAAAAATTTCACATACATTCTTTAAACGGTCGACTAATGATTTCCGAGTTAAAATCTCAGAATTTTTATTGTCTGCGCCACCCTAGTGTGTATTCTCAGAGATAAAATATGTTCAATTAAATTTTTATTTATTCCATTAATGAACAATAATAATGATAATAACAATAACACTAACAAATAAATAGACATTTGGTGATTTTTTTCATCATCATTTCTCTTTTCTGTACATTTGAGAAGGGCTGGCTATTAATTAAATTTATTAATTAAATTAAATTCATTAAATTAAATTAATTTAATTTAATTTATTTTAATTATAGTATAATGATCCTTTTTAAAGATTGAAAATAATTAGTGATAATGGTTGATAAAACTTAATTTGAATAGTATAGAAATAGTTAATTAAATTATCCGAAAAACTTATTAAAATTAATGTCAGGTGGACCGGATCTGAATCTGATCATTTTCTCTTCAGTTGACCCCGTTCAAATGCCGATCAAAGACATCAAATCGAAATTGGATCAAATTCGGGTCAGGCAGCCGACCTCAGAGTGAAATCTTGCCTACCTGATCAGAATTTGATCTGAATCATCCTGCAGTGTTTCGGATCCGATCTGCTGGATCTGAACTTGGTCAGGTTCTCATCAGGCATTATCTGATCATGTCTACTTGATCAGAACTTGATCTGAACCCGCCTGTAGTTTTTGCCTCTGCTTCTCCATTGGAGACTTTGAGATAGACTACGGCCGACATCGCGAGAACAGAAGCGTCTGAGAATCCATGGATTTTAATCGACGAATTCTGGAGCAGGCCTAACCATCTTGGAACAGATAACTTCGAGAGCAGAGTGAGATCATTCCGAAAATTTTCCAACGCTGAGCTACTTGTTCTGGGTCTTCCTCATCCCAACCGAGCTTACGAATCCAAGTCTCCTGCATGAGCAGTTTTCCTCTGATCACGACAGGAGATAAAAATCCGAGCGGGTCATATATCTGAGTGATCTCTGAGAGGATGTTCCTCTTAGAGACCTTCGATTCATCGCTGGTTTGACTTGAGAAGACGATGTTATCCGAGCTGGGCTGCCACGAGAAACCAAGAATCCGGGTCTCCAAATCCACATAAACTCACTCGTCATTGGAGGCACTATCAGGAGTGAGCCACTGGAGTAACGCTGGACTATTACTATGCCATTTTGCCAGAGGCATTCCTCCAGCAGTACAGAGATTACGAACTTCTTAAGCGGTCCTAACGAGTTGGTCATGCGTGTCTGCACCTCCACAGATATCGTCAACGTATCTTCCTTTCACGATGGGCGAGATGGCTAAAGGGAACCGATGTCCTTCATCCTCAGCCAGCTGAAGAAGAACACGATTTGCGAGAAACGGAGCTGATCTTGTGCATGTGACTGTTGTCAGTTGATATGTGACTATTTTCCCACTTGAGTTGGTCCATAAAATCTGCTGCAGGGGCCAGTCATCCTCGTGAATTCTGATCTGCCGGAACATCTTGGTGATGTCCGTTATAAAGATGACTTTGTGCTGTCTTGACCAGAGCAGCACGTCCGAGATATCTCTTTGCAACTTGGCTCCTGTGTGGAGAATGTCGTTGAGTGAGTTCCCTGAGCTGGTCTTCGCTGATCCGTTGAAAACTACTCTCAGTTTCGTCATTTCACTGCTCTCTCTGACTACACCATGATGAGGTAAATAGTAACTCCTGTGAGCGTCAGACGGCCCTACCTGAAGCCCTTCAGAGACCCTCAACCCTCCTGAAGCTTGCGCTTCATATGCTAAGATCATCTTATCAGAACGATAAGCGGTTTCCGCCTGAACCGAAGACGAAGAGCGATGAGTTGAGCGAGTTACTAATCTCATATGGTCGAGATCTTCATATTCCTTGAGAAAGTTAGAGTAGAGCTGGAGAAAGCGCGCATCTTTTCAGATTCTACCGAGCATCCGATGAAGACAAGCTAGCGCTGGACGATAGAAATTCCCTAATGACGAAACCGGAGCTGAGAAGGGCAAACGAACGACATAGCGACCTGAGCTATCCCTTGAGTGAGTCTGACGGAAGTGGTGTTCACACTCCAATTCTTCCGTTGAGAGATTCGCGTCGATGCGCCCAGGAATTTCCTCCTAAACTCAAAACTTGGTGAGAAGGTCGTTGAGCTCGTCGTTCGATACGCTGAAGTGATGAGAAGAGCAAGATGCTGGTTGATCACGTCCCGCTGGTCCGTAAATAATCCAGCCAAAGCTGGTGAGTTGAGCGACTGGAGCCTGAACCCCTCCTCTAATGGTTGGGCTTAATGACCTGGCCAAAAACATCAGCACCGACGAGGAGGTCAATTGGTGCAGAGATTCGGAAATGAGGATCAGCAAGCTCTAAACCCTCGATATGATCCCACTTAAGGCCCTCTGCTGAGAAGGACGGTAGCGTTGAGGTGAGACGATCAAGAGAGTGAGCTGTAACTTTAATACCTTCTTCTGAGTGAATCGATTGTAGCGTGAGATGTACTTCGCCGGACGTTGTCCCAAACGATGATCCTCCCACTCCTGTAATGTGGATGGAACTACGAGTTTTCTTTAAATTTAACTTCCGAACTAGCTGATCTGAGATGAGCGAGAGTTTGGAGCCTGAATCCAACAAGAGTCGAGCTTGATGCGAAGGGCAATAATCACTCACGAGAAGAGCTAAACAAGTTGCGAGAAGGACTTCAAGCCGAGAGGTTTGCTCAGAACAACTGTGGGCCGAACAAGAAATCGACACTTGGGACGGTCCGCTTCAGGCCTGAGGATGAGCTGAAGACGTATCCTGAGTAGAATCACTGGTGTGAGTATACGTCACGACAGGCACGCTGGTCAAGGGAGCGGAAGTACTCGGGCGCTGCGCTCCTGCATCGTTGAGAGGAACTTGAGATGCTGAACCACGTTGAGATGGACGACTACAGCGATCCAAATGCAGCAGGGTATGGTGCCTCTTCTGGCATTGGAAGCACTTACAATTGGTCTGACAGACCCTGATGCTGTGCTTCCCCAAACGGTTGAAGCACATATAGAGACGATCCACGACTTCCTTTCGACCAGCTGGCGAAAGATTCTTGAACTGACTGCAAGAGGCGATGTAGTGCTCTCCCTTGCAGTATGAACAGGGATACCTGCCCGCCTCAGCCCATGATTGAGTTGGAGTGGACTGTAGTTTGCGCGCTGGACCTTAAGGCTGCTGAGACGGCTGGTAAGCTGGCCGATTGGAAGTCACTGCGTTGACCTTGCCGCTGGACTTCGACGCCGGACGAGACTGTACGCTGGGCTGTGAAGATTTCGTTGAGCTTGAATTGTGAGAACTAGACCCAACTTCTAAAGTTTCTATTGTCCTGGAGCGACCTTGTAGAAACTCAGTGAGCTGTTCCAGAGAAGGCCTCTCGAAGCTTGTTAGATAGTCGATGGACAATGACATGGACAACCACTGGACTCCACTGATCAGTAGGTTGTCTCAGAGCTTTGAGCGCGCTAAGGGCTTCAGAGACTGAGCTGGTCAATAAATTGAGCTCCGTGGGGCTGTGAGACGACATCGAAGGCGGATACAGAAGCTAGTCTAAATGAGCTGAAACTAGCAAACGTTGGTTCTCGTAGCGGTTCGTGAGGATTCCCCAAGCTATCGAGAATGATTCCTCCGAGACGGGCAAATTCGAAATCAGCTTGAGTGGTTCGCCAGAAAGAGAGAGACGAACGTAGTGCATGCGCTCAACTCCCGGAATGTCAGGGTTATTCCCGACCAGAGAGTGGAATAAGTCGCGCTATGGCCTCCACTCTCTATAAACTCCAGAGAACTTAGACAGTTCGATCTCTGGAAGTGCCCTACGTGTCGAGCTGGACGAATGATCTTCAGTCTGACCTCCGCGCATGGTCTGATTGAGGTTAGGAGCCCCCTTATTCTCCATCAGTTGCGTGATCGCGGTCTTAGCTGTCGCGTATCTAGTTAGCGCTTGGTCAAAAACCTGACTTTTGAAATAAGAGAGCTCCAATAACCCCTCCATCTTCGAACCACTAGCTACGAGCTTCTCATGAGTAGACTCAAGCTTGTCCCAATATTTCTCGAGCAGCACCAACTTGGACTCCAGTGCAGCAAGTCCAAGCTGCTTCGCGCTATCCCCCTTTGCTTCGTTACAAGTTTCTTCGATAAAAGCCTCTCGAGTCATTTGAATCGTGATAGTTGCATCTAGAGCCGACATATTGAATGCGACAATATGCGTTCACCAAAGAGAAGCCAAAAAGAACCGAAAACGCAGGTCGCAATCCGGAATTAAAATCGGTTTTATTCCTCTAGAAAGAGCAGTTTAAAAACACGTGGACACCGTAAGCGCAGGTCCGATGATCCCAAAAAAAACGAAGTGTTCAAAAAAATAATAAAACTTTGAAAATAATTCCGAAGAATTCCGAATATCCAAAAAAAAACAAAAAATCAAATAAAGTAAATCGCCGACGCAGGTCCAGCTGGTTCCAGGCACGAGAAATCCAAAAAAAATCAATAAAGGAGAAATAGCAGTGCAAACTTCCCTTTAGACAGCGCTGGTCAGTTTAAATTTCCCGCCTGGTCCCTGAAGTGATGTGAGAAGAACTGGTTGAGCATCCTTTGCGTCCACCAGATTCAAATTCCCGGAGCCGAGCGATGAGCACCACTGAATAGCCGCTGTCCGTTTTTCACTCCCGTTAGAAACACTCAAAAAACCGAAAAACCGAAAAATATTCCACAGATCCGGCTCGAAGGACCAAAATGTTTGATGCCGGGTCAGAGATCTGTGGAATAAGCGAGCGATGGGCGAGATAAAAACGGATTCTAACAGGAGGGGGAGAAGATCCACAAATCACCACACGTGCACGTTGGTCACAAAAGTCAATTTAATAAATGAAATGAAGTCAATTATGTACACGTGTTAGTTTAATTATAATAATCGAGATGATCAAACAAATGTGCGCGTCACAATATTATTAGATAGTTCACAGAACTTATGACGCAGAGCAATTATACGCGGAAATCCGTACAAACAATAGAGCGGTTCGGAGAAAGGTAAAGCACACTGTCCGATGGCCGAAATGCAAATGAGACCGATTAAAGGACCGCAAGGTGGCAGGTGTCGATCATCAAGGATCCAAACGTACCCCAATTTAAATGGGGGCGTTCACTGGACACCTGTCCATCAAGTGGCACCTCAGGTGTCAGAGGTGAGAGGCCACTGGTCAGTTAAGTCGGTTGCGCGGGTCAGTCAGGAAAAGCCATCCAAGCATGCGAGAGGAGCGAGTATGCGTGTGTGTGAGGAAAACAATTCGGTGGAAAACCGAACAGTCTCCCTGTATCACTAAAGTGTTGGGTGTGAGCAAAGAGTTCCAATAGATTGATCATCTATTTTGCAGCTTTGCGCCAGCATTCATCACGTCTTAGCTCCTTCAAGATTTCTGCAGCGAAGTTCCATGCAGGCCGGACTCTCCAGGGAATTCTCATGTTTAAATTTGTGAAGATACGCCTAGAAGCACCCATGTCCTGACAGCATCTACGTCAGGTAGTAATTTACCTCTCCTTGACTGCGATTTAGCCAGATGCCCACCTGCGGAATGAGACGGTGAGTCCATCTCCTATTCCGCGAGGCATCCCATTGTAATTGCCATCGGTGTATGCTGTTTCGTCTCACTTTTGCCCTAAGCTCTGTTGCGCTTCGTGTATCCGATCCTCTCTGCCGATACAGGGATCTTTGTTCCTCGGCTATTACTTCAATGGCAAGCATGAATGACAACAAGGTTGGGCAAGTGAAATACCACCGGTATTTTACCAAGTCTTCTACACGTAGAAAAACAAGTAATTTACCAGGGCGGTTTTATACTTTTTTGACCGCGTGCAATCAACACAGTTGTTCTGGCGCGAGACCAACCCGGTTGAAAGGAGTTCTGCACTTCCGTGTCATGTATAAGTCTTGCAAGCGATAACCCTTGCAAGGATCATACCTCGCGAGGGTCAAACGTCGCAGCGGTCAAACAACAGAAGTAGAACAATCTCAACGGTCAAACGACAACAAGTTGGAATCGGGAAGGTGGGATGGACAGTCATAACCCGAGTGGAAATTCCGCTCAGGCCACCTTAAGTTGGATCAGAAATGGATCCGTCTGTGATCAGGTTCGACTGATCAGGTGAAACCTGATCAAAACCTGGTGAAAAACTGATCCAGTGCTTCTGAGGTCAGGCGGCCTGAAATCACTTTGATCAGATTCGGATTAGGTCACCCTGATTTCAATTTGAGCAGAATATCCTGAGATGAAGCTGATCAGGTTCAGATTCTATCACTCTCATGGCAATTTCAGCAGGGGATCCTGGAGTAAATAATATCAGATTGGGATTTGATCACCCTGATCTCAATCTGAGCACGGCGTCAGTCGCTTCAAGGGTCAGACGTCTTGGGAGTCAAACGTAGCAAGGGTCAGGTGTCTTAAGGTTCTCAAGAGCCAGATGTTTGAAGGATCCAAAGTCTTATGGGTTAAATGTCTCAAGGGTCTGACGTATCAAGGGTCGAATGTCGTAAGGGGCAGACATTTAAAGGGTCAAGCGTCTCAAGGGTCTAACATTTCAAGGCTCAAATATTTTATTTGAAGGGTTAGGTAATATAAGGGTCGGATGTTTCAAAGATCAAATGTTTTAAAGGTCGGACGTATCAAGGGACAAATGTCTTAAATATCAGACTTCATAAAGGTCAGATCATCATAAGGTTCAGCTGTTTCAAGACTCAAAAGTCTTAAGTATCATAAATCATAAGGTAAAAATGATAGTGGGAGGGTAAGGGAGAGGGGGATGTTGGATTAATTCACCCCTACTATCAGAAATCTTTCTAGAAATTGTTTACTGTCAGCAATAGTGGAGGAATAATATTTGGAGATGATACATGCAAACGAATGTCATATTGACAATACGAGATTCACAATGTAGTCTGGTGGTTAGGGCGTAGGTTTTGTAATCGTAGGATCCCAGGTTCAAAACCAATCGTGAGCAGAATAATTTGCGATAATAAAATTGGCTTTTTGTGCGATAAATGCGGTGCGGGATGGCCAATAAGGTCACAAATGATTTTTAAAAAAATTTCTGAAAATTTAATCATTAATTTTTGTTAATGAATACTGGTAATGAAACTGAACGCGTTCCTCCGATCCGAATCCAAGGGGCTTGGTCAGGTTTGGGTCCGCCAGGCCTGATCAAATGTGGATCTAAAACGGGGTTACACACTTGATCAGGATCTGATCAATTCACCTCATCGCAGTCTGATCCTACGTCAGGGCTGACCTGATCAAATCCTGATCTGGACCTGATATAAATCTCCACTCGGGAAGGTTCCAACGATTATGAGGGTCAAACAAGAGGAGCTGAGAGGACAATCGTCAAGCGTCTAACAGGAGACACGATCCTCGCGAGGTATAACCCTTGCGACGTCTGAACATTGCAACATTGGCCCATTGTGAGGTATGACCATTTCGACGTTTGACCTTCGCGAAGTATGACCCTGTTTGACGCATGCAAAAGATGACCCTCGTGGCGTTTGACCCCCACAAGATATAACCCTCCTGAAATTCAGTCACGAGGGTTACTGCACTAATAGTTCGGTTAAGGCATTTTCTCCTAGTTATTCACTTTTTTTATTGTTTAGAAATAAATTACCAGTATTCTACTATGTATGATAGGAAACCTCAATTTTTAGTGAACGATCCAACGCTGAATGGCATACACTGCTCCCCGGACTCAGTGCGGTATGCGCTGGCAAATCTAAAGGCGCTTAATCGATGAACTGATGCGATCTTTCGTCTTAATTCCTGCAATTGCAGTACATCGGCCCAGACGGCAATGCCGTATGTGAGCAGTGACGTGACCACCGATGACAGCAGTTCTCGTTTCCTTTGCTTAAGCTCTTCTACGTTGGGCATGTGACGCAATTGAGCCGAGCATCGATCATCACTCCTAAGTATCGGATCAACGGCTGGGAAGTAATTCGGCAGAACCCGACGTGCAGAACAATTATCTCGATTCGTTTCGTGCTTATGATCAGCACGGACTCTGTCTTATGTTTCGCCAGTTTCAGATCTACTGTGTCCATCCAACGTCGGATCATGTCAAAGGTCACATCGAAGGTGGAGTTGATCTCTTCCAGGTGTTTTCCCACGATGACTACCGCCTCGTCATCTGCCACGAGTTTATCCCGTGGTAATGTCAGCTCAAGCACCCCATCAACAAGGACTCAGTACTGAGCCTTGAGGCACACCTCCGGTGACTCTGTATTGCTCGAGACACAATCCGTGTCGTACTTGAGGACCATTCTGGTAACATAGCTGTTGACCATCCTCCGCATGTATCCCGATACGTTTGTGTGTGTGTGGACTATACAGTGTGGCGAACAGGCCCCACATTTTGGGTTCTTTCGATGTACCCAGAATCCTTTAGTATATCACTTGAATAGAAGAATGGCGATGGACCGGCGTTGTAGACCGATATTTAGGGGGTTATCACTGCGTTTGAAGTTTTCCCATTTAAAAACACGTAAAATCTCGTATTTTAGTGCTTCGAGGGTACTCTCCTGGACGGTATAACTTGTACAGCATGAAAAATCATAAAATTGGACTAGGACAAATTGCAATTATTCGTTCAAACAATATAGGATAAAACCTATACATTCATATAGAAAAACTGTCATTCACAAAAAGACTCGTAGAAATGAAATTACATGATTTTTGGGAGCAATATTGAAAAAATGGATGAAAGAATTGTTCAAGTGCTAAATTCGACTTCGTCAATAGAATTCATTATTATTTTGTTTACTTCGCACCACTGAAAAGTGTGCATTATAAGGTCACGATTAACATTTCTGCCGGGTACACTGCGATTTTTTCTCACGCCGCTTATTGAAAAAACTATTTTTTCCATTTGATGAACACGTGAGAACCAAGGTTACGTCACACAACTACGCGCCTCCCTATAGAAGTTTATTCAATCTGCATTGGGCACGATTTTTGCGGCGAAATATCCTAGGATTTTGCAAAGAGTGTTTGAGAAATTATTTGAAATTATATTAAGACGGATATCACAGTAGGAATATCCACTGGGATGAAAATTGCTTATTTATTGGCAAAAGTGACTACCCCAAGTTATAAAAAGAAAATAATTACGCACTTGTTTGACATCGATGTGAGTTGATATAACTCCAGTCGGATTGAATGTTGCGGAACGTCCTGTGAGCGGTTCTTGAGTTATTGGGATAAAATATTTTCAATTTTTCTCATAAAATAAACAATGAACAACAAGTTGTCTTTTTCTTCCTTATAGCTACTGTTGCTAATAAATTAGCAATATGTTGCCGAATGGACATTTCAATGACTACTAATAAAACGAGACCCTCGTGGAAATCGGTTTGCCAGATTCTTTCAAACAATGACATTCATTTTTTTTCAATGTCAAAAATTGTGACTTACTACTAATTTTAACATTGATAGAATTCAACATGATGTGACAAATATCATGCGAAATTTTCTAAATCTTTTCCACAAAAAATTACATATGTTAAGTAGATAAAATGTCATAAAAGTAAAACTATGCCAGATATTAATTCCGTAATTTAACCCATGATAACATTATCGGTCACATAATGACATAATAGATGATGATGTAATATTTTTACAGATTCTAGAACATGCCCTAATTTGTAATATAATGCCATATTCTGACAAGTATCCCTGCTTAGAATATTTTCATAAAATGGTAAAACAAATGGATAATGGGTTTTTAAATAAATGAATATAGTTATTCTTGCTAATAAATTAGCAATTTGCTTCTGAATAGATCCTCTTTTTTTGCTTCGGAATGGAAGCTTCGTATTTGACCGATTTTTCGATTTTCTAATTTTGATTGCAAATGGTCTAGAATGTCAAACGTGAAGAAATGACGCATTAGGCTCATGTCTGCATGTGTGTATGTGACAACTTGGGTTTTTGATGATTAATTTTTATAAAATTCAACATAAATGCGGTAAAATTTGCAGATAAAAATCTGAAATTTTAGCTCATTGTATTAGGCGCGTGACTTAATTTTTACAGATTTTTTCTTCGAGCTTAAAATTATATTTAAAATAGAAATATATTCGCGGTCTTTTCTGGTTTTGAAAGGATCGGACAAAAGGTTTCAGAACACGGAACGACAAGTCTATGTAAGCTACATAACCTTTCAGAATAGCAGAGTGTACGATGGCAACTGATAAACAGCACATTCGGCACTGCATTTTATACAAATTCCAACAAGGAAAAAATGCTTCTGAAGCACGGGAATCAATGGGTAGTGTTCTTGGTGCCGACTTTGTATCTTATGAAACGTGTAATTATTGGTACAAACGTTTTAGAAGTGGTGATTTCGATCTGAGTGACCAGCCGCGTCCTGGACAGCCTCGAAAGTTTACAGATGCGGAATTGCAACCTCTACTGGATGAAGACTCAACGCAAACGCAACAAGAGCTTGCAGCTCAGTTAGAAGTCATCCGAAAAGCTATTTCTAAGCGTTTGCATCAAATGGGAAAAATCCAAAAACTTGGAAGGTGGTGTTGACCGAAGCCAACCTAGGTCAACGTATGAACGTGCCTTTCACTGCTTGCCCGGCAACGAAAAAGGACTTCTTGTGGAGAATTGTGACGGGTGATGAAAAGTATATTTTTTACGAGAATTCCAAACGTAAAAAGTCGTGGGTAGATCCCGGACAATCCAGTACATCGACGCCGAAACAGAACATCCACTTAAAGAAGATTGTCCTGTGTATCTGGTGGTACATGAAGGGTGTGCTTTATTACGAACTCCTGGAAACAGGTCAGACTGCGACTGCGGAACGCTACAGCCGACAACTGAACAAACTGAGCGAAGAACTTGATCGGAAAAGGCCATTTACTAGGCAAGGAAGCAGGCAAGTCATACTGCTGCATGACAATGCTCGACCTCACGTTGCTCGCGCGACTCAGAAGAGCCTCTTAAACTTGGGATGGGAAGTTCTACGCGGCATATTCACCAGACTTGGCCCCATCTGATTATCACTTGTTCCGGTCTATGCAGCACGCCTTAGTGGATAAACAGTTTAAAACGATGTCGATGACTTTATCGCCTCGAAGCCTGCAAGTTTCTTTCGCGACGGCATTCGAATGTTACCTCCGAGATGGCGTAAGGTTATAGAAAACGATGGACAATATTTCCATGATTAAGTTCGTTGTTCTCTATTTTTTTATATTAAATAAATTTACTGAAAAATCTGTAAAAATTAAGTCACACACCTAATAATAATATTAACGTTCGTCTATGAAAATGAAGCAAAATTAATATATCCAAACACTACCCATATAGCGGAAATAATTTGAACCACATTACGGATAATATTCATATTTATGAGTGTATTTTTTTATTATTAATATATTGTTACACTCATGCAAATATATAGGAGAGAAAATCATAATAGCGATTGCTTGAAAAATAAGATTAGGATTGTTTTGGATTGTATGACAATTCAGGTAATACGAAAAAGATCCACATGCAAAGAGGAAAAATTTCCGGATTTATAGAAAAATGGATTGATTTGAGGAATTCCCTTCGTCAACTTACGTCATTCACCGGATAATAGACTGTTTTAGGATTCTCTTCAAATAAATTTTGTCGAGCAAGTGCTTCATTATTTTTATTGACATAAATATCTAATTAATTTGAAAACTTTTTGCCTATAAAAACCTTCGTGTTCTTCTAATTCTCAGAAAATTTCAATTGTAGAAAAAAAAAGAACAAATAACTTGCGATTAAAAAAATTTTGATTACCGGCTTACCGCTACATAATAAAATGCACTCGATTTCTTCCAAATTTTCGTGATTACTCTCATACAGTTTTTTTCTAGGAATTGACAAAAAAAATTGTTGATTTTAGAGAACTGCATATTGAAAACTAATGATTTCCGAATTTCGATTCTTTTTTTTTAGAAAAAAAGGAGTGCATTCGCAGAGTTCCCACTCATTCATAGAATGTGATTTTTCTATACCACTTGATGTGTTGAGAATGTTTGCTTAACAATTTCTCTGCATAGATTCTTCGAATTTTCTTTTGCTTTAATTTTTCATAAAAGAAGAAAAACGTAGAAAAAATTTCGACTATTTCTGCCGAGCGAATCTCTATGAGCGCATCCGCCAATTGTGTATATGAAAAATTGTCTCAAAATTTTTCAAGTTTTATATTTCGTACTGATAAGTATAATCCAAAAAAACAAAAAAGAACGCACCCGGAGCTCTCTAACTCAATTATTTACGGAGGTATTGGAGATTGCTTCTTTTCTTCTGCAAATTTTTGTTGATTCAATTCTAAACCGATAGATTTTGTCGAAAATTTCTTCAACTTTTCGAAAAAAACTTTTTTTTTTTAATACAGAATTGACGGATTTACTTATACAGGGTGCCCCGCAACCGACCATTTTCCTTGAAGGTTATTGGAGAGGGTGCTTTTTTAAGTGGAAAGTCCTTCTTCCATTTTTGGATCCTAGCATTTTTTTTTGGTCTTTTTTTTGGGATTGAACTACTAATTTCAGGGGCGAATTTTTTTTTTAATTGTTAAATTTTTTTTTGTCTTTTTTTATGGGACATAACCTTGCAACTAATTGACCAGAGAGAACGGAATTTACTCGCGAAATAAATCAGTATGATCCACAATTACTTCTGATTGTTCTTAATTTTTCCAATTATGTTAATAATTGATGATTAATTAATTATTTGGGGCTAAATTTATTTTATCAATCCACTAATTTGAAGTTTATTGGTTTTATTTTTTTTTTTTATTTTAATTTAATATTACTTTTTTTACATGGAGTACAGAGGCATGAAGGAGGGGGGGGGGATTTGAACGAAAAAGGGGGCAGGGTTGCCGAACGAGTTGGAGCTCACATCACGCCTCCAAAAGGGNTTTATTTTAATTTAATATTACTTTTTTTACATGGAGTACAGAGGCATGAAGGAGGGGGGGGGATTTGAACGAAAAAGGGGGCAGGGTTGCCGAACGAGTTGGAGCTCACATCACGCCTCCAAAAGGGGGGTGAGGATTTTTTTTTCAATTTTTTGTTCTCACTCCGCACAGATTGAGGTAAAGGAAACATTTGTGAGGGTGTGGAAGCCACCCCCGCCCCTATCGGGGAGGTCAAAATTCCCATACAGTGAGGGGTGGGGGGAACACAAAATACTCACCCCATTTTGGACACAAAACATGTGTCCAAAATGGGGTATTTTTTTTTTGTTCTCACTCCGCACGTATTGAGGTAAATAAAACATTTGCGAGGGTGTGAAGTCCCCCCCCACGTATCGGGGAGGTTGAAATTTTCACAAAGTGAGGGGAGGGGGTTGAGAAATAAGTCCGAGCCCAAATCATGTGTCCAAAAGGGGGGTGACTATTTTATTCTTTTTGCTCGGTTCGCACGTTTTGAGGTGAATGTAACATTTGTGAAGGGGTAGAAACGACCCCTAGACCTATCGGGGAGGTTAAGATTGTCACACAATGAGGGAAGGTGGTTAAGAAATGAGTCCGAGCTCAAATCATGGGTCCAAAGGGGGGGGTGAGTATTTCTTCGCTTTTTGCTCTCAGTTCGCATGGATTAGGGAAAATTGGACATTTCGAGGGGGTGGAAGCCACCTCCGCACTTATTGGGGAGATCAAAATTCCCATACAGTGAGGGAGGGGGTTGAGGGATGATTGTGGGCCCAAAATATGTGTCCAAAAAGGGGGTGAGTATTTTTTTACAATTTTTTGTTCTCACTCCACACGTATTGAGGTGAATGAAATATTTCGAGGGAGTGAAAGCCACCCCCGCACTTATCGGGGATGTCAAAATTCACATACAGTGAGGGGAGAGGGTTAAGAAATGAGTCCGAGCCCAAATCATGAGTCCAAAAGGGGGGTGAGTATTTTTTTTGTTAATTTTTTGTGCTCACTCCTCATGGATTGAGGTAAAGGAAACATTTGTGAGGGAGTGAAAGCCACCCCACACTTATCGGGGAGGAGGAAATTTGTACACAGTGAGGGGAGGGAGTTGAGAAATGAGTCCGAGCCCAAATCAAGTGTCCAAAAGGAGAATGAGTATTTTTTTTTCGCTTTTTAACCTCAGTTCGCACGTTTTGAGGTAAATGTAAAATTTTTGAGGGGGTAGAAGCCACCCCTACACCTATCGGGGAGGTTGAAATTTTCACACAATGAGGGGAGGGGGTTAAGAAATGAGTCCGAGCTCAAATCATGTGTCCCAAAGGGGGGTGACTATTTTTTTAAATTTTTACTCTCAGTTCGCACGTTTTGAGGTAAATGTAAAATTTTTGAGGGGGTAGAAGCCACCCCTACAGCTATCGGGGAGGTTGAAATTTTCACACAATGAGGGGAGGGGGTTGAGGGATGATTCTGGGCCCAAATCATGTGTCCAAAAGGGGGTGAGTATTTTTTCACAATTTTTTGTTCTCACTCCGCACGTATTGAGGTAAATGAAACATTTGGGAAGTGGTGGAAGCCACCTTTGTGGGGAGGTTAAAATTTTCACACAGTGAGGGGGGGGGGGGTTGAGAAATGAGTTCGAGCTCAAATCATGAGTCCAAAGGGGGGGTGAGTATTTTTTTTTAGAATTTTTATCTGACTCTACACCAATTGAGGTGAACGAAACATTTGTGAGGGGGTAGAAGCCACCCCCACACGTATCGGGGAGGTTAAAATTTTCATAAAGTGAGGGAAGGGGGTTGAGAAATGAGTCCGAGCTCAAATCATGTGTCCAAAAGGGGGGTGAGTATTTTTTCTTCGCTTTCTGCTCTCAGTTCGCACGGATTAGGGAAAATTGGAAATTTCGAGGAGGTAAAGTCACCTCCGCACTTATCAGGGGGGTCAAAATTCACATACAGTGAGGGAATGGAGTTGAGGGACGATTCTGGGCCCAAATCATGTGTCCAAAAGGGGGGTGAGTATTTTTTTACAATTTTTTGTTCTCACTCCACACGTATTGAGGTGAATGAAATATTTCGAGGGAGTGAAAGCCACCCCCGCACTTATCGGGGATGTCAAAATTCACATACAGTGAGGGGAGAGGGTTAAGAAATGAGTCCGAGCCCAAATCATGAGTCCAAAAGGGGGGTGAGTATTTTTTTTGTTAATTTTTTGTGCTCACTCCTCATGGATTGAGGTAAAGGAAACATTTGTGAGGGAGTGAAAGCCACCCCACACTTATCGGGGAGGAGGAAATTTGTACACAGTGAGGGGAGGGAGTTGAGAAATGAGTCCGAGCCCAAATCAAGTGTCCAAAAGGAGAATGAGTATTTTTTTTTCGCTTTTTAACCTCAGTTCGCACGTTTTGAGGTAAATGTAAAATTTTTGAGGGGGTAGAAGCCACCCCTACACCTATCGGGGAGGTTGAAATTTTCACACAATGAGGGGAGGGGGTTAAGAAATGAGTCCGAGCTCAAATCATGTGTCCCAAAGGGGGGTGACTATTTTTTTAAATTTTTACTCTCAGTTCGCACGTTTTGAGGTAAATGTAAAATTTTTGAGGGGGTAGAAGCCACCCCTACAGCTATCGGGGAGGTTGAAATTTTCACACAATGAGGGGAGGGGGTTGAGGGATGATTCTGGGCCCAAATCATGTGTCCAAAAGGGGGTGAGTATTTTTTCACAATTTTTTGTTCTCACTCCGCACGTATTGAGGTAAATGAAACATTTGGGAAGTGGTGGAAGCCACCTTTGTGGGGAGGTTAAAATTTTCACACAGTGAGGGGGGGGGGTTGAGAAATGAGTTCGAGCTCAAATCATGAGTCCAAAGGGGGGGTGAGTATTTTTTTTTAGAATTTTTATCTGACTCTACACCAATTGAGGTGAACGAAACATTTGTGAGGGGGTAGAAGCCACCCCCACACGTATCGGGGAGGTTAAAATTTTCATAAAGTGAGGGAAGGGGGTTGAGAAATGAGTCCGAGCTCAAATCATGTGTCCAAAAGGGGGGTGAGTATTTTTTCTTCGCTTTCTGCTCTCAGTTCGCACGGATTAGGGAAAATTGGAAATTTCGAGGAGGTAAAGTCACCTCCGCACTTATCAGGGGGGTCAAAATTCACATACAGTGAGGGAATGGAGTTGAGGGACGATTCTGGGCCCAAATCATGTGTCCAAAAGGGGGCGAGTATTTTTTTTCCCTTTTTACTCTCAGTTCGCACGTTTTGAGGTAAATGTAACATTTGCAAGGGGGTTGAAGCTACCCCTTCACCTCCGGGGAGGTTAAAATTTTCACACAATGAGGGGTGGGGGTTCAAAAATGAATCCGAGCTCAAATCATGTGTCCAAAGGAGAGGTGAGTATTTTTTTCAATTTTTTGTTCTCACTCCGCATGGATTGAGGTAAAGGAAACATTTGTGAGGGGGTGAAAGCCACCCTCACACGTATCGGGAAGGTTCAAATCTTCACACAGTGAAAGGAGGGGGTTGAGAAATGAGTCCGAGCCCAAATCAAGTGTCCAAAAGGGGGGTATTTTTTTCGCTTTTTCCTCTCAGTTCGCGTCAGTACAAGCGAGTGCATGCGAGCATCCACAGTCTGATGGAACACCCCTGATTCCGGATTTCGTCGATTGGTCCATCTATCGCGGTACCTTCGCGGAGCCTCTGCTACAGTACACTTGAATTTCTTATAAATTAGATTCATATGAAGGTGTGCATTCACTCTGTAATGCTTCATTCTTCATTTTACGCCAAATGCTGATAAATATCAAACATTAACGTTCCCTCATAAAATAAAAATATTTACCTATTATTTCTCGATTCTCAGCGGAAGAACCGTCTTATATCTTGAATGTTGACATTGAAAGGAAATGAGAGACGATGTGAATAACACGAACGAGTCAAACAAAATTCTATGTTATTGTATATTTTTATCGTCTTTCGTCCTCTGTTTATCTCAACATTGGGATTCCTAGAAGTTCCTTCAGTGATAAATCACGAAAATAAGAGGTAAATTTTGTGTTTTGGGGTGGGAGAGTTAGTCATTTTCGTCAGTCGTATTCGATTCTTTGCCGGAGTCAAACGTGAAGTGAAAATTATGGAGAATTTCACAGCGAACGAATACGCTGATATGCATCTTATTTATGGTGCATGCCGGTGTGATGTAGTCGAGTCAGCGTGAACGTATGGCATTACATACCCGAATCGACAACACCCGAATCCACAAGTGTTCCGGGATGTGGACTCTCGCATGCGAGAGAATGTGGTTGTGCCCCCAGGTCACGGTGGGGGACGTCAACTTCGGCTTGACGTCGAGGAAGCAGTCTTGGCGTGTGTGGAGGAAGACCCGACGACAAGCTGTCGGAAGGTGGCAGCAGAATTGGGCTGCCCGAAATCCACGGTGAACCGCATCTTGCGAGAAAATTCTCTCCACCCGTTTCACTACACCAGAGTCCAGAAACGCGAGCCGGGAGATGCAGAGCATCGTCTGCACTACTGTCAAGAGTTTCTGGCTTTGCATTACCAGAATGAAAACTTCTTGGTCCAAATCATGTGGACCGATGAAAGCCTGTTCACGAGAGAGGGGATTTTCAATCAACATAATTTACATAATTATGCTGTTGAAAATCCTCACTTGGTGAGGGAAAAAAGCTTTCAAACACGGTGGAAAATGAACGTGTGGGGAGGAATAGTGGGTGATCGTGTGTTTTTCTCGCAACTTCCGGATTATGTGAATATCAGTATTTAGTACACAATAAGGCGTGTGAAATTACAGCCTTATACTTTTTTTCTTGTCCCCGAAAAAGTCTTAGCGTATAAAAAGACATTCACGACGACGAAATATGTTTGTTGAATCGTCATCTCTCCGTATGTATGCATTTTTTACATAAAAAAAAACATTTTTAAATTAAAATGAATAATTCCGGAAATTGGGATTCGCGAGTAGATGGACGGACGAGTAATGGAAACTAAGCAATGCAAAATTTACTCGACAAGGGGATTGGATCCCTGAACCTACCTGAGCCCTCCCCGCCCGTCTATTCACATGCGTTCATTGAATAAAAAATAAAATTGTTCAATGAAAGATAAAAATTTCGAAGTTTGAGATTTCATGAGGGGGTGGAGGTGCGAGACATGAAAATGGAGGGTTGCAAATTTTACCCGGCAAGGGGGGGGTCCCAGAATCTATCTGAGCCATCGCCATTCCTCCGTTCGCATACGTTAAAAAATAAAATTGTTAAATAGAAAATGAAAATTTAGAAAATTGACATTGAAATGTGCACATTCTGCATATCCCGCTTCAGAAGGATTTTTTAATCATTAAGCCCTTCATTATCTTCCCCTTAGATGTTCCTTGAATTCCCTTTGGAAAATCTTACCCGGAATCGAATATTTCATAACCATTTTTAGATTTTAAATTTGATTCATTCTGACCATCTTCTTATACGCCAACACTTTTTGGGGTACAGGTGAGAAAAAAAATA
This sequence comes from Diachasma alloeum, assembly GCF_001412515.2. Classification (NCBI taxonomy): domain Eukaryota; kingdom Metazoa; phylum Arthropoda; class Insecta; order Hymenoptera; family Braconidae; genus Diachasma; species Diachasma alloeum. Next base: position 110,908 of record NW_021681058.1, read on the forward strand.
TAGGGTTGAAATTTTACACGCCCTAGTGCAAACGTACCAACATACGAGATTTTCCCTCAAAAATATTTTCAATTTTCATTTGTGGTCCTCTCAGGGTCAACAGTACCTCGCATTCATCAGCCAGACGCTTACGGAATTGTTGGACGATGTACCTGTTGCAGGTAGACCTCGCTGGTTCCAGCAAGATGGAGTACCACCCCACTGTGCTCGGGAAGTTACTGCTTACCTGAATCAGCAGTTCCCTAGACGTTGGTTCGGTCGCTATGGCCCGCTCCACTGGCCTGCACGGTGAGACTACTCAGTAAAAAAAATTAAACCGGAAAATAACGGATTTCCACCCTAGCTCCCCTGATTTGACGCCGCTAGACTTCTTTCTTTGGGGCTATCTGAAGGATCAAGTCTACGAGTCAGAGCCAGAGAGCGCGGAGGACTTAGTGGCGCGACTACATGCAGCCGCAAACAACGTGGATGCTGAAATGCTCCAGCGTGTTAAGGTGGAAGTCTTCAGGAGGATTCATGCCTGCGTGGCTGCAGGAGGAGGCCATTTCCAACAACTGCCAGCATGAAAATCCATCACAATTGGCCCTTTTCAGGGTCAACGAAATTTTTACGTGGCTCAGTAAGAGATTTTGAAGGCAAGAGGACGGGATAAGATTTCATATGGGTCGAAAGATAAGGGTGATTTCGGAGGGATGATTTGAGCTCAGACTCATTTCACAACCCCCTCGTCTCGTTGTGTCAAAATTTAAACCTCTCGAAAACGTGCGGAGGTGGAATCTACCCCCTCACAAATGTTTCCTTTACCTCAAAAATGGAAAAAAAATACTCACCCCCCTTTTGGACACATGATTTGGGCCCAGAATCGTCCCTCAACCTCCTCTCCTAACTGCATGGGAATTTTGAACTCGATAAGTGCGGGGGGTGGCTTCCACCCCCTCGAAATGTCAAATTTTCCCTAATCCATGCGAACTGAGAGANCTTCCCTCACTGTATGTGAATTTTGACATCCCCGATAAGTGCGGGGGTGGCTTTCACCCTCCCGAAATGTTTCATTTACCTCAATACGTGTGGAGTGAGAACAAAAAATTGTAAAAAAATACTCACCCCCTTTTTGGACACATGTTTTGGGCCCACAATCGTCCCTCAACCCCCTCCCTCACTGTATGGGAATTTTGATCTCCCCAATAAGTACGGGGGTGGCTTCCACCCCCTCGAAATGTCCAATTTTCCCTAATCCATGCGAACTGAGAGCAAAAAGCGAAGAAAAAATACTCACCCCCCCTTTTGGACCCATGATTTGAGCTCGGACTCATTTCTTAACCCCCTCCCTTCATTGTGTGACAATCTTAAC